>NC_025690.1:11484945-11574604 GCF_000633955.1 Camelina sativa | reverse complement strand
TGGCGGGCAGTTTAGCCATTGTGTGGCTTTCGTGGCGGGCTGTTTAGCCATTGTGTGGCTTCATGGCGGGCTGTTTAGCCAGAGTGCCTGTTGAGGCGGTCCTTCAGGACAGATGGTCTTCGTGACGGTCCTTTGGGACGAGTGGCCTTGGTGGCGGTCCTGTTGAGGACATTTGTTTGGCCTTTGTGGCAGTCCTATTTAGGACATTTGTTTGGCCTTGTTGGCGGTCCTGTTAGGACATTTGTTTGGCCTTTGTGGCGGTCCTGTTTAGGACATTTGTTTGGCCTTTGTGGTGGTCCTGTTTAGGACATTTGTTTGGCCTTCATGGCGGCCCGTGGGGCAGGGAGATGATCCTCTTGTTGTCATGGGGTATTCCAGTGAGGGGATATGTGGTTGGTAGGACATTGTGTTGTCTTACGCGAGCCACGGGAAGGGAACCTGGTTAGGAATAGGACTCAGACGTGTTCAGAATTGTTTGCTCGCGACTCTTGGGGGACTTCGGTTCTGCTAGTACCGCCATATTCCAAGACTTTGTGGCTTGGGAGTGTGGTTGGTATATCGACTTCGGATGACGATCCGAAGGCGCGCTGTAGGGTGACGACCCGAGAGACGAATATTGGATTTATCCTTATACATTATGGCATGCGGGTTTAGGCCCGATGAGGAGCCAACATTATGGCATGCAGACTTAGGTCTGATGAAGAGCCAATAAAAACTCAAGGTATAGACCTATGAGACAAGGAAAGTCCAAAAGTCGAGAGCAAATAACGCCTGGAGCGTGAGTCTATCACCTAGAGGTGACCTTTCGTATATCAGTCAGAGGAGTGCGGGCCGTGGAGTCGGTAGCACATGAGTCCTTGGCTGAGTGTTGTTCGAGATTCCAGGACAAATCTATTTTGGTGGGGGACAATTGTAACGCCCGCGAACCAAAACTCTGCGTTTTGGGGGTGGGTGTCGATCGACACTCATGTGGTGTCGGTCGACACCACTTATTTCTGGTTCGACCAGATTGATTTAATTATCGATTTGGACTGGTTTGGTTTAAGAAAAAACCATTGAACCGAGATATTTAAGTGGGAAAACGACCTAGGTCGTGTTTTATTTTTGTCTTGGTCGCCGTTTGTTGTTTTTGAGAGAGAAAGAGGAGAAAACAGTTTCTAAGAGTTCTTGTGAGAGTTTGTGAGATTTGAAGCCATTTTTTGGAGAGATCTTGCTGTGAGAGTGAAGATCCAAGGTTAGGAACGTGGTGGGAAGGTTTCTGTGGTGGTAGCTTCGTACTTTGGACTTAGATCTCTTTGTTGGCTAATGTGAGTGCATGACCATGGTTTATCTAAGCTAAGATCTCTGTTTCTGTGATATTGTGTGTTGTTTGGTTGTTTGTTTTTGGTTATTTGTGAGTTTTTCGTAGCTCCTGAGGCTTGGATTCATTCCTGGGATTGTGTGGGACGAAGAAGAGAAGTTTGGAAGCGAGATTCAGAGGTTCTGTTCGAAGGAAATCACTGCTCGACAGTGGTGTCGGTCGACACCAACGCGAGGACGGCTTGGAACATTGGCGAGTGCCGGTCGACACCATGTGGAAGTATCGGTCGACACTGTTAGGGTTTTGGGGGTGTCGAGCAGGTGTCGGTCGACACCCAAGTGGTGTTGGTTGACACCATATGTCCAGTGTTGGTCAACACCAGATATCCAGTGTCGGTCGACACCTTTTGGTATCGGTCGACACCATTCTGACAGTAACCAGATCGTGTCGGGTCACTTTTTCATGTTCCTGGTTTGTTTTATTGTTGTTGTTTGTAGCATGAGAGATCTTATTGCTTGTGTGTATAGTCCAGTAGATGGGAGGATTGCCTCACTGAGTATTTATCAAATACTCATGCATCTCAGTTTGTGTTTGTGGTGCAGGTAAAGGCAAAGTGTGATCGTGGAATCAAGGCAATGAAGAGGAAGATGTTCTAGGGACTCGATTGGATGTTGTCTGGTATTGCTAGGTTGCTAGAGTTGGGTCATTAGAAACATTGCTAGGATTGCCGGTTTGGTGTTTCTTGTTGTTTGACATTGAAATGGATAGGATTGGATATTGGTTATTCTATTATGGATTATTATTGGTTATTTAATTGGTATTGTTATTCCGCGGTTGTTTGTGATTGTGGTTAGGTGGCTAGTGGGTATGGGACCACTAGTCATAGTTATTTATATTATTACTATTTATTATTAAAAAAAAAAAAGGTTAGGTCGTTTCAACTTTATACAAATTCTATTAGTGATAGTAATACTTAGGTACTTATATTAATTGAATGATATGTTTCTGAAATTATAGAGACAAGAGGTTGATGTCGGTGAAAAATCTGTTCATAAGAGTGTAAATACCAAATCACTTCCTAAGTGTTATTTGGTTGATTGGACTTCGTCTGATGAGAAGGTTGCTGAGGGTCGTGTTGTTTCTTATGATGCTGGTGAATTAGTGCATGGGATTCCTTTAGGACCTCATGCTGTGAAGGTTTTAATTGATTCAGCTACAAAGCCAGACACATTTCTATGGAGACTTGTGCTTGACATGTCTACTATTGAGGATGTAGTTGGGGAAATGATTGCATGGGATGTCGATTTATGTATTTTCCAGAAGGTGCCATTACAGAAGACATTGCACCTAAGGTTAAGTGTGTTTTATTCACTGTTTGTTGTCTATAGACTATACTTCGTTATATAATCCTTCTATCTGTTTTGCACGTTTTTTCGATCCGCAGAGTCCTATCACTAGTTCAAAAAACAGATGCAAACTCATAGATTATGCTAGGAATGATGAAGTGATCGCTGAAGGCAGATGGCAATCTCGAGAACCTAAAGCATTGGTAAATGGACTTCCTTTGGGTCCAAATGCAATCAAAGTTTATGTCGATGCGGTAGTTAACCCAAAGGCATATCTATGGAGGCCTACAGTGGACATGAGAACTTTGCAGGATTTTTTGAACTGTTTTGTAGCATGGCCTGCAAATAGAGTTGTGTTGGAGACAACACATGAATCCCCTGTTCATCACCCATCTCCATCTATTGAGAAGTCTCCTGTAAGCTCTAAATCTCCTCATATTCAAGTATCTTCGAGTAACTCAGTAAGTCCAACTTCCTAGAATGATAAGTCTCTAGTAACTCCAAAAGCTCCTTTGAAGAAACCTTCAGCCAAATCTAAACCTACTCTGATAGAGGCATCTCCTCGTCGCAAATCACATGTATTTTTTATAACTTACATATAATTTATTGGGCTGTGGATAAAATTTGCATGATTGGTTGTGATTGTTCCTGTTGAGTTATGCCTTCGTATTTTGATTGGTTGTTCTTCAAGCGTCTCGTATTGAAAGCAAAATCAAAATGCAAGTTGATGGATATATCTGGGAAGAAGGTTGTTCTTGCTGAAGGACGGTGGTCATCTAACAATCCTGAGCAAGTTGTACATCACGTTCCTTTGGGGCCTAATGCTTGTCGAGTATGGGTTGATGTTGTGATTGTTAAAGATGTTGCAGTTTGGAGGCAATCTTCTGAAATCGAGTATATGGAAGATGCACTTGGAACTTCTATTGCCTGGCCAGAAGACAAAATAGTAATGGTTAGTATATACTTTAATTTACATGTGTGCAAAACATGTTGACTACAACTGATGGCTAACTTATTCTGTTTTTTCAGGAATGACAACAGCTGATGTTACATATGGGGGAACTTGTTTCTAAGTTTTAGACATGTCCTTGTTTTTTTTGTTTCTTCGTAGACTTGTTTTTCCATGAATGTTTGTTTATTTTGAATTCTAAGGTTTTAATAAATCAGACAATGTATGTTTTCAGATGTTACTCGGCTGGAATAATTTTATTAATGGATCTTTCTATATATCATGTTTCACACCTACTTAAAAATATATACAATAAAAAAATAACGTTATAGGACATATAGTTTGATGATCGGACAAAGAAAAATTCAATATACAAATATTACTAATAGTTTTGAAAAATATTAAAAAATAAGATAATCATATATGGATTGGAAAATACCGTTAACTAAACCCTAAACCCTATTTACAAAAAATATTTGGCAATTTTATAATTTTATCAAATCTAACATATAAAAATTCTGTTATTTAAATTTTAAAATTTTATAAAGTTAAAAATATGAAACTTCTATTTTTTTACACCATTCACCATTCTTAAACTATCTAACCCCTAAACCATATACTCTAAACCCAACATGTAGTCAATCTCTTAGTAATACAAAATTAATTTAAAGTTTAATATTATATTAAGTCTAAAATATAAAATTTAAATTTGTATCTCATTTTTACACCATTAAGCATTCATATACTGAACCCTAAACCCTATACTTTATACCCTAAATTTGTATCTCTTTGTTGAAAGCATTGTACACTAGTATATAAGACATGAATTTGACAATGTAGAACTTACCAAATAAATTTTTAACATAGTAAAACATGAATTAGACAGTGTAGAACTTAAAAAATTAATTTATTTTATTTTTCACCATATTTCAAAATTAATACAAATAAACATAACAAAATATTATACTATTAACAATGTTAATACTTACACAATTATTTCATTGGCTGATTCATTAAGGTGTGGATCACCAAATCTTTCATATCTACCGTCGATTACATGCAATCTAACGGTCATCAATCAACTCTTACTTAACTCTTCTTTTATTACTTTTGTACATCTCGATAACTTTTTATTGTCTACATAATAAACAATTATACTCATTCGCAGCTTCTGGTTTTCAATCTTCGACAATTCTCTGCCATATCTAAAAGGTTTAGAGCTTTTGTGTTCCTAATTTTTTCCAGATCTAAAAGGTTTTGAGCTTCTGGTTTTCAATCTAACGATCTTTGAAAATTCTCTTCTCGTTTTCAGGTTTTGGATCTAGAAATCTTCTCGTCTCCCTCTTTGTATTAGTTGTAATCGATTGTACCAGGTTTCTCTTTTTTTTTTCCTCCTTTGTTCAATCGATTGTAAAAGTATGATTGTTGATACAAAAAAGAAACCGAAAGTAATGGGATCATTTTTATCAATGCAGAAACGATTTCAATGGAAGCTAAAGGAATCATATGTGGCCTCCCAGCAAAGAACGTTATAACGAAACTCAGACAACAAGGTGAGCAAGGTCAAGGAAGTGCTGCGGCCAATGATGTGAAGGAGATAACAAGGCTAGAGTACAGACGATCACTCGCTCACCTAGGCTACTTAATACGCATTGATCCACTGTACAAGAGATGTATCCGAAACATCCAAAACAAACGCCCAAAAGTAGAAGGATCCTCTCGATCTGGCAACGCTCCTTGAAGATTGTAATCTTAGAGTTCATTGTCTTTGTTATGTTTAAAATTTGTGAACTTTTGATATTTATGTTCAAATTTTGTTAACTTTTGATATTTATGTTTAGACTTTGTTAACTTTTCATATTTTCTGATCTCATTGTCTTTCATCAATTAAATCAAATTATATTTTATACAATGATTCAAATAATATTATAAATGATGTAAATTAATATGTATTCAAGATAGATCTACTTAAATAAACCATTGCAAGCTATACAGCATTTTCTAAGTGCAATTATAAATAATAACATGTTACAAAAAAAGCCATGAGAACGTATATCATAGCACGCAAATAATAACATGTTACAATATTCACTGACATTTTCCATACGCTACTATAAACGATAATATAGCACATAACAATAGCCATTAAATAATACAAAATAGCAGAATAGAATTGCTATATAATACTTTCATATAGCTACATTTTCTGCTACTATAGAGTTAAATTCAAAAACCATAAAGTCACGAGACAATATCCAACAGCACTTTAAATGTGTTATTATAATATATAAAATAGCACAAAAGGTTTGCCATATAATCAAATAAAATAGCACGGAAAAGACGCTAGAATAAATTGTACAATAGCGGACTAGTAGCGCTATAATAGGTCAACATTTTGTAGTGTATTAAAAAACACTACGATATGTCAGGGGGCTATTGTAGCTCCTCATGTCCTAGCATTTATGAAAGCGCTACCAAATTCCTATAGTAGCATTTTTTGTGTGCTTGTGATGTCAATATTTCTTGTAGTGACACCTTGTAAATCTTAGTGACTTGAAGCGGAATGACCTTCGAAGCTCTTCTGTAGGCTATAAACCGAAACTTCAAACTGTTAAATTAACATTTCTCATAAGTCATAAATAAAGAACATACCTGAGTGTATCTTCAAAAGACCATACCTCGTCTTCAGTGGCCCATGAGACTTCGTCGAACAATCCATCATATAGTGGACGAAGGAGTTGGGGTGGAAGATTCATCACTCTTTGAGATACCAGTAAAAACCAACATTTTTCTCCTTTTTCTCCAAGAGTAGTTCTAGATCACTCACTATAGTCTTCTCTGGACAAACTTCGAGAAGAAACTCTTTTAGCTCTGTAAAGCACTTAATGTCCTGAACGCAAAAAAAGTTATACATATACAGTGGTTAATAGAATGCATACCGTGAAGTTATAAAACCAAATACGAACAAACACCTTCAAACATTCAATTCGATCATTAAGCATAGATAAAAAAAAAAGTAAAGTCACGTAACAAAGATGAGTTTTTACATGACTTGCCAAGTTAAGAGCAGTGACAAGAGCAAATAATGCTTCATCCTCATCATCTGCTACTTTGGCTACAGTTCCCACCTTTGTTTGATTCAATATCAAATCCAAAAAGCCGCTCAAATCCCAGTCCTGAGAGTCCTCCGCCCTCATATCTTATGGAGAGAACCTTGCGTCCAACTTCCTCCACCATGGAGAGAACCTTGGCTCTGCTTTCCTCCCTTGGGGAGATAACCTTGCGTCTAACCTCCTACACCTTCCTCACTTGAGGAGATAACCTTGTGTCCAGCCTTCTTCACCATAAAGAGAACCTCGGCTCTGCCCTCCTCCTATGTAGAGAGAACATGTTCACGTCCTTTTGCTATATCAAAATGGCTTGCTCCGACAACCAATGAAAGTAAAAACCTTTTTCTAACGTCACAAAATCTTTTGATAGTAACTAATGTTAAATTTTCCAATGTATTTGTGATAGTAAATATGCTAAAGTGAAAGTAAAATAGTTGGCTTAATGTGTTTATATATTACATAATATACTAAACAATGATGAATCATCATAATAATGTATGATCGCCATGGAGAAAATCTCGGCTCCGCCCTCATCCGTTATGGATAAAACCTTGCGTCCAACCTCCTCCATCATGGAGAGAACATTGGTTCCACCTTCCTCCCTTTGGGAGATAACCTTGCGTCCAAATTCATCCACCTTCCTCCCTTGGGTAGATAACCTTGCGTCCAACTTCCTCCACCTTCTTCCCTTGGGTAGATAACCTTGTGTCCAACCTTCTCCATCATAGCGAGAACCTCGGCTCTGCCCTCCTCCGGCGTGGAGAGAAAATGTTCACGTCTTTTTGCTATCTCAAAATGGCGTGTTCCGACAACCAATGAAAGTAAAAACCATTTTCTAACGTCACAAATTCTTTTGATAGTAACTAATGTTAAATTTACCACTGTATTCGTGAAAGTGTCTTTGACACACCATGACAAAGCCTCTGTCTCTGTAACGCCTCAACCTCCACATTGCTTAGTGAGTCCATGTCCACTCTCAGTCCATGGGCCCACCTTCCAAAGTGCTCCCAACATCTATTCCCGGCTCGTGGACCCACTCATATTCGATGGTCGGTTTGTTACGTATGGGAGGCTTTGAAAATTTGTTTACCGACCTTACAAATCAACAAATGACTTTTCATGTGTTTTGTCATCACTCGCACAGTTCCGACAATAACTTACATGAAGGTCACCCATCATGAAGTTCTCTAATGACCCTTGACCAAAAAAATAAGTGCATTTTGGTGACGTATATGGCCAAATCAATTCTTTTAAACCTTTCTGCAAACCAGGGTGTCAGAGTGTTTGAGCTCATATGGATCTACCAACAACGATTTATCTTTTTCCAATCTATCTATGTTTGTTGTATGCTTGTGTTTGATTAGCCTATTTTATCCATTCATTAGGTTGATGAGCTTTTACTCGTTATCTTCCTTTGTGATTGAAAGAATAATGGTAACAATTATGTTTGCAAAAAAAAAAAAAGTTTATGACCAACCAATAAAGGTTGAGAAATTAGAAAAAAAAATTGGCATAATTTAAGAAACAATAGAAAATTATAAGCATGATAATATATGAATCCCAAATAATTCAATGATGAAAATATAAATTAAATAAAAGAATCTAAAAATACTACAATAAATTTTGAGTCCATGGTTAACCAATTGAAAAAGGATGTTATCAAATTACAGTACAAGGAAAACAATACGCATATACTAATCTTTTTTTTTTTTGTCAATATATTAATCTTACCTATTCTCGACTGAAAAATAAAAAAGTAGGTGAAAATTTTAATAAAAAAAGTAAAAAAAATTTACTTTCCCATTAAAAAAAATTCCAATTAAGCAAAATGGAAAACAGTGTTTTTGAATAAATTATTTAAATATTCCTATTATAACTTGACACATATCCAAATTTTATTAATAACTAACTTTCAAAACCCAATTTTATATAATAAGATATTTATGTATTCAATCTATTCTTTAACATTTAAATGATTTTATAAAGTATAATTTTAAATTTTAAATTTATTTATTTTTCTTCTAAAATACTTCTCTCACTTTCTTGCTCGCCTACAAACCAAAGGATTTGCAAAAAAATCAAAAACCAAAGCTTCTTTTAAGAAGCATTAAGATGTATGAATATATATAACTACAACTCAGTGTTGATACCAGTAAAGCACCAGCAGAAACAGCTGATGTAGTGAGCCGATTACAGAATACTAGAAACAAAGAGTGTTTAAAGTACTCTTTTTTCAATTCATAAGGCACTCTCATGATCTTTTCCTGCAATTACAAAGCACAAATTCGAAAAACCCAGATCGTTTTTTTCCAATCAATTTGAACAGAGAGAGGCGGATTCGAGTGGGGAGAGAGAAGAGAGATAGAGACCTGAAGATGACGAGAGTGATCATAATCCCAGAGATAGCGAAAACAGCTTTCCATAGCTTCTTCTTCTTCTTCTCCTTGACCTTGGTTTCGTTTACAGAATCAAGTTCTTCCATTTCTCCATTAACGGATCTGCTTCTCTCTCTCTCTCTCTCTCTCTCTCTCTCTCTCTCTCTCTCTTTCTCTCCTTCGCCAAAACAACAACAAAAGAACAATTAACCGAACAATTCAATAGAACCAAACAATACAATTACAGTAACTAGAAAGGCCAAACAAAAATACTCAGGATAGTGCAAGGTGTACGAGTCAGACGAAACTAACAAGATCAGTAATAAACTCATCTCTATAGAAAGATTGACACAATAACATCTCAAGCTTTTGAAACAATCAATAAAAATACAGAGCAACTGAAACATATTTTGTCTTTACAATAATCATCTTCATGAAATAAAGATTCCAAAGAAGTGTAGATTGTCACATAAAGCTCTCAACTTCATCTTCTTCTTCCGAATCGTCGTTAGGGTATTCTTCATCTATTATAATTGCTTCTTCTTCTTCTTCTTCTTCTTCTTCTTCTTCTTCTTCTTCTTCTTCTTCTTCTTCTTCTTCTTCTTCTTCTTCTTCTTCTTCTTCTTCTTCTTCTTCTTCTTCTTCTTCTTCTTCTTCTTCTTCTTCTTCTTCTTCTTCTTCTTCTTGTTGATGAAACGCCGCTACAGCATTTAGGTTTGCTTTATATGCTTCTATCGCTGCTTCTTCTTCATCATACAAGAACTCATGATTGATCAAACTATCAACAGACCACCTTTTAGCATGGTCTCTCTCCAAACACTTTCTGAGAAAGTCCTTAGCCTCTTCAGACAAGTAATCAGGGATAGTTGGAACCAGACCACTTTTACCAATGACAGTAACCCAACTTTGCCAGTCAAGCTCATCATACTCTCCCCAAACCGTTCTCCAGTCAACATCTCAAGCACAGCACAACCAAAAGCCCACACATCCGCACCATAGTCCAAAACCTTGTCCCCTATAAGCTCCGGTGACATAAACCTTGCGGTTCCACTCGTGTGATTCCAGTTTTCACCATCATCAATCCGCTTTTTCTCCAACGCGTTTCCCAAACCAGAGATCATAGCCTTGTTATACCCATACATGGCAAATCCTCTGTTCACAGGCGTCAGTAAGATGTTCTTTGGTTTGATGTCGCGGTGAATAATCTCTTCTCCGTGTATACGCTTGAGACCACGCAAGATATCGCTAGCAAATTTCTTCACATCATCAATTGGTAACCCTTCTCTGTGGCTTTTGATTTGCTTCTTAAGGGTTTGGCCAGGGCAGTACTCGAGTATGGTGTTGAAGTACTTCTTATTCTCCATCTTCTTATCCTCTGTTATCTCGTGGCCGTAGCAAGACACGATGTATGGTCTTTCGAGACGGGTTAAGAACTTCTCCTCGATCATGAGATATTCTGATTCTGAGATCTCGTTAGACTTGATGGCCATCTTGGAAGGAAGATCGTCTTCGCCTTCTTCGGTCGTTCTTAAGGCTAAGTAAACAGAGGCGTTTGAGTCGCTTCCGAGAAAACGAGCCACCACCCACGAATCGCTTTCTAGCTTTCTTAGGATTAAACGGTTCCTCTTGCTCGACGCTCGACGAATCTGCGTCATCCTCTATCACGTTCGTCTCTGATCTGGTTTGTGAATACTTCCGCTTCTTGTGGGGACGGTTCGAGTCTTCGTCCCACTGACCTAATAGATCAGAAGATGTTGAATTCGACATCTTTCTAACCCTAGAACTCTGTTTTTTATTTTTTTTATCTCTCTTATTTTTTCCTTTCTCTGAAGTCTGATTTTATTAAAACGATGAGACAGATCAGATAAAACGATTAGACAGATTAGAGGCCATGACGATATATATTTATAATGAATCTGTGTTTGATTACTACTTGGGACTCAAGTTTCCTTTTTTCTTATTTTCCTTTTTTCCTCTGTTACTTAGAAAATCAAAACCCAACTAGGATTTAACTCGTGGTACACCACGGGACCAAGTATTTTATATAATTTTTTTTAAAAAATAATTAGAGTAAGTTTCTATGATTTTTAGTATCGATGTTACACTTTCGTATATATTTTGGTGTTTTTTTAACAACTCATAGTATTTATTGTTAAATTTATGTGGGTTGAATTTGAGAAAACTATACTTATTTAAATATTTAAAGCATTAGGATATTTAACATGTAATGGTGGTGTATGATTTTGATTTTTTTTGCAGAAAAATCTTACAAAAAAAAAATAACATTTAAATATTTTAATATGAACTATATTTCTTCGATTCAAATTCCGAGTCTATTTGCCAAGATTGATTTGACCTTTCTTTATAGTATGTTTGGTACTTTGTAAATCATCTTGTATTGTTATTACAGATCAATTAATAGTAGAACACTTTTCATTAATCAAATCCTCCGTTGATATGAATGAGACTAAAGAGCTCAAACAGAAGAGTAGAAGAGCGGCAAGAGCTTCTTTGGAAAGACATTTCCTCTTATCGCTATTTGTTGACATAAACCACGGATTTTAAATGGCCAGTAAGTTAGATTTCTTTTCCATGAGTGAATCTTGATCGAGTAAGTCTGAAATATTAGTACCTCTTGTTTAATGATAGAATTAATAAGCTTGAAATAGAAGGCCATTGTCACCTTGCAGAGATGGACACCAAAGGGAAATTAGTTTTTTTTTTTCACTACATAACTGATCGAGATAGTTGGTGTTTTGTTGACATGAGGTAACACGGTTTCTCTACAAAAGAAATAAAAATCGTTATATTGGTTAAACATGATTAAAATTTCTCCAAATTTCAATAACATACATGTGTAGAAGGAGGTGCAGATAACTGGAAATTTGCAGCTTACTAATTAATCTTATTTACAGCTAAAGGGTCAGTACTTACCCCTTTCACTTCCTGAATGATCTGCTGAAGAGAAGTGTTGATGGTTTGGAGGTGTATGTTTTTGTTCTTCTCTCCTTGTACTTTTTAATCATAATTCCGTTAGCTGCCTAAAAATATCAAAAAACCTATTCAGTAAACGTACCCCACAAGGTACACGGCAAGATCTGTCTCTCATCACTATACAAAAAAAAGTTCTATCATATAATAATGAAAAGAACTGTAGATTATAAATATTAAAGTCTATTAAACTCACTTTAATCTCTTAATTCGAAATCAAGCTTGTTGGCTTGCTGTTCAACTCTAGCATTTGTATATCCCAATATTAACGATTTGGCCAAGCTCATCTAGAAAAAAAAACAAAATTAATTAGTTTATAGCATAGGAAGAAAAAAAAATCTTTATATATATTATACTATTGAAGATATCAGCATGAGTTAGAGCATTTTGGGTCTTCTATTCACAGTTTCACATGTTATCTATAGAGTTCCTTGGTGACGATAGAATTCGATGTGGTATCGAATCAATTATTTAGTATGTAGGTAAGGAATATCCCATTAAAGTGTCGTGTAGATGTACTAATTAGTTTCTAAATCCTCGTATTCTTTCTTCTCATCTTAAAAAAAAACTAACAAAACCGGATTTATAGCTAGAAAACGATATAACTGTTATATCGTTTTGTGGAGTCCACTGAATATCTTGCAAATCAGGAATTCATATCTTTCCTTATTTCTCTAGAACGCACATTAATTCACACATATATAGAAACTAAATATGCAGTTAATAAGGAATTTATGTAGAAATAAGTAGTTTTTATAAAAAAAATGATTTTGTCGATTAACAATCTCAAAGATCTAGTAAAATAGGTATGTAGATTTTTGATAGGATTAAAAAGTAAATGGGTAGAGTTGTTTTTGGAAAACTCAAAATGTATAGATGTTGTCAAAAATTTTATGGCAATAAATGTAACAAAATTAGGTCGATTTAAATAGTTCCATTAATTGAGTTTTTATGAAACGTTATTTTAGGAAAATCGTTAGGGTTTAATGTTGTAATTAAAAAAAAAATAAGCAAAAATTCAAGGGCATAACAAAAAATGTACTTCAAAAATGTTAATATAGATTCCGAACTTTGGTGACAAATTAGACGGTTCGGTTCACAATACCCTACTATATTAATTGGAAAGTACAACTGTACAAATATGAAACTAACCTTAAATGTGTAAAAATTTATGTTCAATTGCCATTAGAAAAATGTAATTAAGATTAACTAATTAATTAATTAAAAATGAAAATTGGGGACACATAAAATGAAATAAATTGTAGAAAAGTAAAAAAAAATTCTATTAGAATCAGAACTAATTTGTACTTAAAAAAATTAACAGCTAATATTCTAAAAATCTAAACAAATAAAAAATCTATATAACCACAAATTTTATCAAAAAACATTTCCAGCACAGGTTAATTTTTTCATCAAAAATCTAATCAAATAAAATATATAACAGTTCCGTTTAATGGCTTAGACTTTAAACATTAATAAATAAAAAATAAAAGATATAAATATAGTATCTTATCTTTTTAAAAAAGTTATATTTTTCTTTTAGCCACATCGTTCTTTACGAAAATAAAAGAAAGTTGAGATCTAAATATATACAATGCTTGAAAGTGCTTATTCAAAGAGGTTTTTCAGAACTTTCACTAGCTATATTTAGTTGCTCTTTTTACATGTTAGTTATATTTTTTTACTTATTTTACAACTATAGCAAGAATTGCGTTTAATTGACAAAAATTTAAACAATTTTACTCATTACATGCAAATGTCTTATTGACATGTTTTCAATAAATATTTTTAAAATATACACATTTTTAAAATCCAAAAATTTTAATATAAGCAAACCGAATTTTTAATCACAAACCATTATAAATAACATAATAACAAAATAAATTATTACAAATTTTCATCAAAAAAATTCAGCCCGCGGTTTTCGCGGGTTAGTACCTAGTCTATATATATAAAGTTAACTTTGCTCACTTCTCCTTCCTCCTTATCAACATCCACGTAATCAATTTTGGTTTTTTGCATAAAAAATACTATTTTTAATATTCATTCACATATTTATTACTTATAAATAATAATAGTAAAAATAAATAAAGTACGAATTAACTAATTAAATTTTAAAATAGTATAAACCATAATATAATTTTTAGTAAATAATAAAATAAGAAATTATCTAAAAATGAATTAAGTAAAATAAATGAAAATTTTAAAATAGTAAAAATAATACTATAAATTTGTTTTAGTAATAATGTTATTATTAAAATTATAACCAAAAAATGATTATATTCCAAAATAAAGAATGGGTTAATGAATTTGAGATTGTAAGTAAGATTTTAATGCATGGTGGAGTAAAAAACAAGTTATGTAATTATATTTATAAAAATCTAAACATGAAAATAAAATTGAAGTGAAACATTAGCGTCTAAGAAACATATACCATAAAGATTTATTATTAAATTTTACTTATAAGAAAGAAAAGATTAATTACTTAACTTAACTTAACTTAAAAACTTTGATCTAAAATAAAGACACTGTAAGGGGCACACTTTTTATTTGGAAAACTATGAAAAAGAATTTTGAAAAAATAATCTATCTAAAACAAGAAAATCAATGGTTAGGAAATATAGAAAAAATGATATGTAAGCCTGTACAAAA
This sequence comes from Camelina sativa, assembly GCF_000633955.1. NCBI lineage: Eukaryota > Viridiplantae > Streptophyta > Magnoliopsida > Brassicales > Brassicaceae > Camelina > Camelina sativa. The sequence goes on along the minus strand of NC_025690.1, from coordinate 11,559,881 downwards.
AGTGGCATATGATTTGTGTAAGGTATATTATCAACTGAAACTACAATTTTATAACATGATATAAAACATATATAACATATATATATATATATATATATTATCAAATGTTTTTAACCCAAAACATTGGTAAAAACAACATATTTAAAGTACACTATGATTTTTTTGAGAAAGATGAAGCTGGGGTTGCATCACAAAATTAATATCTGCAAATAACATATGAGATTTTAGAAAAATATGTAACTTGGATTATTGAATAGATATTCATTGCGGGGTTTAAACGTTTCATCATTTAAGCATTCTTGACTTAGTCAGAAATTCTATTATGGCAGATGATGTAACTTGGATTAGTGAATAGATATTCATTGTGGGTTTTAAACGTTTCATCATTTAAGCATTTTTGACTTAGTCAGAAATTCTATTTTGGCAGATGATGCATTTGGACAACCTCATTGTAGCGACGTAACACTAAAACCGTTTATGAAACTTTGTATATTTGTATTTGATGTATGATATTGATATATTTAAATAATCTCTATAATTATGTCAACGATCGACATTTACCTTATAACTTTTAAAATTATGAATTTTGAATGAACTCTTTTAAAGATAAAAGGTCAGAAAATTGTCGACAATATTATTGCGACACTAGACAATATATGTTATATATATATTAGTAAAATAAGTAAGGCACTTATATATATTTATCTTTAAATCTTCAAATTATATTCATATTCAATGATTCTTCTTGATAAACAATTTAATTAAAATCCCACGTAAAAACGCAAATATATATATAAAAAAAGTTATTATCTTTAAAAATATATATGTTGTATATCACTGAGTAAAGTAAGTTTAGTATTTATATAAATTTATACTCAAAAATTGAAATGATTATATTTGAGCTCAACAATTTCTATTGATAAGAAATATTTTTAATTCAAATCCCGCGCATGCGCGAATACAAATTCTAGTTAATATATAAATTTAATAAAATTTTAAAATATTAAAAATATATAAAATTAATTTTTTAAAAATACTATATAAAAGGACATGTTAGAATTAATAGAAGACACGTCAATTAGCGTCTCAGTTCTTTTTTTCCTCAGTGGTAAATTCGGTTATTAGAGCGTCTCAGTTACATAGGTCCTTTTTAGCCCTAGATTATCTCTACGTTATGACGTCATCACAACATTTCTTTTAATTTCTCCCACGGCACGAATTGGTTTCAGCTATTGTGTTTTTGTATTCAGTTAACCAATGACCAGAAGTTTTTATTTGTTAGTCGTAATTTTATATAGTATTTAGCCAGTCTTTCTTTATGCAATCTTTCTTCAGTTCATATTTACAATATTAATCAGGTCAACTGATTGATGACCTTTTCTAGTATTTATCTTTTTTTAACATATCTTTTTTTTATATTAGAAAGCTTTTAATTAAACAATTAATTGAAATAGATAATTTCCAACTTGGTGACCGAAAACTCGAGCGCCGCTCTCTTTTCTCCCAAATAGTGAAATTCTAGTTTTTTAGATATGTGATTAGGAAGCCACTCCGGTGGTTGGTGCTTCTCGCCGACACCGTCAGTGGCTTCCCCTTTCGTTTGTGCTGTAATTTTTTTTTGGTTTTGCAATTCTTTTATCCCTTTTATTTCGTTTGGAGAAAGGCTTCTCTTGGTGGAAATGGTAGATCTTCACGGCGAAGGTGTTTGGTTCTGTCGGTGGGTAGCTTCTCCAGAGAGGATTGTTGTTGGGTGTCCAAAATATGTAGATCTGGCGGTGCTCTGTTTTTGTTGGTGGATCTCGAGAATTGGTTTTCGGGAATCCATGGCCATGGTCTCATCTGTTTTTGCTGTTCGGTAAGCTGGCCTTCTGGCTGTTCCTCTTCGACGTCTTGTTAGGGTTAGATGGAATTGCTTTAGTTGGTGTTTGGTAGTGGTAGCTTTATGGTGGTCCTTAGTAGTATTGAGCAGTTTTAGTAGCTTTCGTTTGGTATGTTTCAGCTCCTTGCTAAGCAAAGGTTTCGCTTTGTTTGAATGTTATGGTAGAACCGTAAGTTTGCCGAGTTCCTTCTTCTTCTTATTGTTCATAGTGGGTGACTGGGTGTTAGTCTTCTCCTTTTACGTCGGTCTCGTCTATGTGATTGGTGTTCTACGAGAAGTTAGGCCTCGCTCCTCGCATTTTGAAGACTTCTAGTTTGACGTTCTTGGGCATATCAATATCGTCGTCGCTTCGAAAGTGAGTGGTCTTGCTTGCCGCTTTATGAAGTCCCAGACTCTTGGTTACGAGAGATCGGCTCTCATCGTGTTAGGAGGTGGTTGATGTTACTCTTGAGTTGGCCGTTGGCATCCTTGGTAAATCTCATCTGTTTGTGCCTTAGAAGAAAAGGTTTTTAGCTCTCTTGGTTCTATTGTTTCTCTTAAGGTTTTATGGCCGGTTGCTTTTGTTCTTAGATTAAGGTTGTTGTCCTCTTTCGTTCTAGTTATCAATGCTCTGTTTTGTATGATTTTCTTTAGTTCCTTTGTTAGTTTCCGGAGAAATCTTGTTTTCCTCCGACCTTTGACTCCGAGGACATTTGTATAATACGCCCGCTTAAGTCTCCCCTCTTTTGGACGTAGTATACTATTTTGTATTTTATTTTAGTTAGAACCAAAATTATCAATAATAATTCCAATTGATAAAAAAATAATAATAATAATAATTCCCAACTTCGGTGAATATAGGAATATCCTGAGAACCCTTGCAGGCTTGCAGTCAAATTGTCATTGTCGGCCTTAAAATTTAGCAAAACGAGAAATAAGATATAAAGAAGAAAAAAAAACTGGAATATGGGCGAACTTAGATACCAATGCAAAAGGATATAAAAGTGTAATAATACAGCACTATATGGCCAGAGCGGAATAATCAAATTGGTAACAAAATGTACTTAATGTAGGCACGACGCTTTTGGATGTCGTATATATAAATACAAAATTTCATCGAAGAGAACATTAACTTAACGTGGAACTAAAATTAGCTTTTAACGTAACAATATCAGGCTTGATTTGGACAATTGAACTCAATATGCAAATAAATAGTGATAGAGTTGTTTATTTTCATGATATATAATTAAAACATTTATTAGCGATATATTAAATTATATGAGGATAAACTCAAATGAAGGCCTAAAGAAGAAGATTTCTTAGGATTTGGTTTTTGTGTTTTATACAATATCCAGAAATTTTCCTGGTTGTTGAGTGCAAACTTGTTAAATGCAAAGTTGCTTATACATATGACTTATTCAAACCGATATGGTGATAAGGTTTTGCATATGTAGCGATAAGGTTTAAACTTTCAACTAGAAGTTTGAATAGTTGATTCATTAATTTTATAGAGAACTTGGTAGTACTATGCGCTGTCCCTCAAATAATACTTTTTTATTTAAAATAAAAACTTATATTTCGGTTTATATTTTAATTTTGACAAAAACTATTTCTTACAATTGTTTATAAGTTGTATTGATACATGTTTATTATCACAATAGATTAGAATCCTCACTTGTGTGAATTGTAATTATGATGTATTTTCCATCACTGGTAATATAAAACAAGATAGGATCAACAAATTGTTATATAAAAAGAAGAGGAAAAATGGCTTTTGTATATCTGGACAATTACGATGTGTTGAATTTATACATCGGACTATTGACCGTTCGAACATACATGCAATTTTAAAATATTTGAATTGCATACATGAACTTTTGATTTTGTGCTCAAATATACATAAACGTGTTTAATGAATATTAAAATTAAAATAAACGACGTTGTCTTGTAATAAGTTGAAAAATTAAAATTGAATGAAAATGGCTAAATCTACCGTCGAACCGCTGACATTTGACTTACAAATGGAAGCTATATACCACTGAACTACATAAACTTTTAATAAATTCAACGAATATATATATATATATATATATAACTAACAATGACGGTTCATCTTCTTCCCCCTAAACCCACATCTTCTTCACCATAAGGGTTTAAACCTCAATTCCTCCCACTCTTACTCTTTCTCAATCTTCCAAGCACTCCAATTTCGACAACTTCCTTGAGAACAATCTCCCTCACCAGTCACCACGAAACCCTAACTCAACAAACTCTCCTCAGGTTCCTCCCTTCGAAGCTCCGTCACCATTCTCTCTTCGCTCATTATGACTTCGCCGTCTTCAACTGGGCAGTTATGCTCGACACGTTCCGCCACATCTCCACATTGGCGAGGAGGAGGAAGAAGTAGGGTTAGGGAGAAGAAAATGATGGGCCATTATTGTTATTATATATATATATATTCGTTATAATTATATGTAAAACTTATGTAGCTCATTGGTAAGTAGCTTCCCTTGACGTACAAAGGTTGAGGGTTCAAATGTAGCTTTACTCAGTTTTGGTTGAATTTTAAATTTTCAACTTAATCCAAAACGACGTCGTTTCAATATTTTTAGACACGTGGACTCTACGTTATAGTGACTTAACAGAAAGACTAACAGAATTACTCATTAAACACGTTTATGTATATTTGAACACAAAATCAAAAGTTTATGTATATTTAAGCACAAAATCAAAAGTTTATGTGTGGAATTCAAATATTTTAAAACTGTATATATGTTTAAGCACAGTCAATAGTCCAATGTATATATTTAATATATTGTAATTGTTCAGATAGTAAATCAAGATATATGTGTTTAAAAAAAAATTAGTTTCGATTTCATGCGGTTGGGCATAGGATCATAGTGCTGTTTTTCGAGGATTTTTCAGGCTTAGTTTTTTTTTTCTTTAGTAAGAAAAAAAGAAAGAGAACATAAGTACTGTATGTGTGGTGAATGGGAAAAAAGGTCAAAAGGGGTAGTTTGTGCGAGGCAAATATTAAATCCTAAATACATATGCTTTTATGGGGTGATTGGCATTTGTGGTGATCTTTTGCATTTAGTTGTCAAAGTGTGTATTGAATTTTAAATTTTCAACTTAATCCAAAACGACGTCGTTTCAATATTTTTAGACACGTGGACTCTACGTTATAGTGACTTAACAGAAAGACTAACAGAATTACTCATTAAACACGTTTATGTATATTTGAACACAAAATCAAAAGTTTATGTATATTTAAGCACAAAATCAAAAGTTTATGTGTGGAATTCAAATATTTTAAAACTGTATATATGTTTAAGCACAGTCAATAGTCCAATGTATATATTCAATATATTGTAATTGTTCAGATAGTAAATCAAGATATATGTGTTTTAAAAAAAATTAGTTTCGATTTCATGCGGTTGGGCATAGGATCATAGTGCTGTTTTTCGAGGATTTTTCAGGCTTAGTTTTTTTTTTCTTTAGTAAGAAAAAAAGAAAGAGAACATAAGTACTGTATGTGTGGTGAATGGGAAAAAAGGTCAAAAGGGGTAGTTTGTGCGAGGCAAATATTAAATCCTAAATACATATGCTTTTATGGGGTGATTGGCATTTGTGGTGATCTTTTGCATTTAGTTGTCAAAGTGTGTATTGAATTTTAAATTTTCAACTTAATCCAAAACGACGTCGTTTCAATATTTTTAGACACGTGGACTCTACGTTATAGTGACTTAACAGAAAGACTAACAGAATTACTCATTAAACACGTTTATGTATATTTGAACACAAAATCAAAAGTTTATGTATATTTAAGCACAAAATCAAAAGTTTATGTGTGGAATTCAAATATTTTAAAACTGTATATATGTTTAAGCACAGTCAATAGTCCAATGTATATATTTAATATATTGTAATTGTTCAGATAGTAAATCAAGATATATGTGTTTAAAAAAAAATTAGTTTCGATTTCATGCGGTTGGGCATAGGATCATAGTGCTGTTTTTCGAGGATTTTTCAGGCTTAGTTTTTTTTTTCTTTAGTAAGAAAAAAAGAAAGAGAACATAAGTACTGTATGTGTGGTGAATGGGAAAAAAGGTCAAAAGGGGTAGTTTGTGCGAGGCAAATATTAAATCCTAAATACATATGCTTTTATGGGGTGATTGGCATTTGTGGTGATCTTTTGCATTTAGTTGTCAAAGTGTGTATTGACGCTAAATCTAGAATAATTAAAACAACTAGATGAATATTAACTCCAGTAGTTTATGCTTTTTAAACAATTGTGCTACTAATTTATTTTTATTTTTTATGTAGTGCTTATTTTTATTTTTATTATAATTAGGGAAATCTTGAAAAATATAATTTTGACGTTGATTTTTTTTAATACTTCACATAGGTTTTTTTTATTTTATAATTATATTATTAGATACATGGATGAACAATTTTGTTTTGAGAGATTTAATCATTATACAATTTTTGTCTAAAACTTCTTAAAAAATATTTCAAATGAAAACATGAATTTTGTAACAAAGAGTTTTTTTGGTTGAATAAAGTTTACATTCATCAAAAAAAAACTTAAGAATTTAGATATATTCATATTTAAGCTTTTCAATTATATACTATGAAACACTAACATTTTCTTTTATCAAGAACTAACTTTTTAATAGATATAATTAAGATAGACATCTTCCTTTCATGTTAGTTTTTCAATTTCTTGAATATAACTCTAGAATTTTGTTTTTAATAAGAATTTCATTTAATTCTCTTTTTGACAACTTCTACAATGAGAATACAAAAATCTCTTCCTCTTTGTCTCTGTATTTTTCTAAAACCAACATTCTACAGTTTTATTCAATTATCTTCTATTTGATAGTGAACAAAATCTCAATCTTTTTCATATTAAAAATTTATATCTTTAGAGACAAACTCTTCAAACTATTGGCAAAATTGTAATGCTTAAACCATATGTCCATATATTCATGGTTTACGCCAAGAGGAATAAGTGGCTATTTGATTCACTCCCGACGTCCTTTTGTCTTTTGGTGATGCATTTAATTTTTTGAGACATGTTCTAAGCTTTTCAAAATTTCTTATGTAAAAATTGAAACTGTTTTTGTAATATATAAAAAAAATACATGAAAGATGTTTCATATTCCTTTTAGTTTAGATTTGTTTATTTTTGATGAGTGTGGTTTGTTTACTTTTGATGAGTGTAGACTTGTCACTCAAATGGAGAGAATTAGACATATTTCCTAATATAGATTTAAAAGACTACAACTTGACGAGGATCACAAGCACGTTTAACCCATAACCACACTACAAGAAAACAAGCTATTCCCGACTGCGGTAAGAGTCGTTAAGTAGTCGTTAATTTGCTGTTTACGACTCAGTTACGACTAAAACATGTAGTCGTAAATCCTTAGTCATTAAAAGAATAGGTCATAAAAATAGTCGTTATTTAACGACTACGCTATGACAGCATACCGTTGTCGTAAAAATAGTCGTAAGAGAGTCGTAAACTTTTACGACTACGATACGACAGGGTTACGATTAACCAGCAGTTATATAGGCAGTTGTAAAGGAGTCGTTGTGTTGTCGTAACATTTGAAGACTCGGTTATGACGGATTTACGACTAAACATGATGTACAATATTTTTGCTTGTAGTCGTAACATACTTGCTACTGATTTACGACTATTTGGCTACTATTCTATTATGCCCCATATTACATCAGTTTAGCGACTAATGTGTTGTGGAAAACAAATTTGTAAATGTTTTAAATTGAAATTGGTACATGTTTCTCAAAATATTATGAAACCAATATTGTAAATACAACAAAAACAAGACTGAGACAATAAAGTCATATTAACCGATGATTTATAATACAAACCAAAAGAGACAATTGCATACCAAGTTTCTCATAAGAAAAATATATTGGTATACATGTGTCTCAACAAAAGAGACAAGTTCAACAAAAGAGACGAGTTCAACAAAAAGAGACAAGTTCATGAGTTAGGTCTAAGAAATTGGAGATTGAGAAGTTAACCTAAGAAGCATCCATGTTTGAAGTTGGAGAAGGATCTGAATTTGAAGGTGGAGCTGTTGCAGGAAGTGTGGTTGAGAGTGGCTCTGTGGTTGCTTCAGCTGATTGAGTCTTCAAAAAGTCCATAAAGGCCGGGTCAGTTTTGCGCAGGTACATCTCCACTAAGGACAAGTGCTCTAGCTTGTCCTTCTGCTCAGCCACAGCTTGGAAATGTAGTGCTTCACGGGCCGCATTCTCTGCATCACGACGTAGGTTATAAGCAGCCTGCTCTTCGATTTTATGTTGAGTTTTTCCTTCATTTTCTCTTGCAATGACTGAAACATTGCATACTGTTGTTGTTGGTTTTCCTTGCCATTGAGAAGAGGTTGAAGAGTATGCTTAAGACTTCCAACACCATACAAATTTCCTCGTGAATCTTTCTGAGTGGACTACGAAAAAAGAGAGAAAAACACTACATAAAGAGGCTGTAGAAATCGAAAGATAATTCAATGTGGGTTGTGAAAAATTAAACTTTACCTGAATAAATATGCTTGTGTAATCATTTGCTGTGAGCTCTGGAGGCTGTGAAGTATGTTCCCCAAGGTTGGACAACTTCTGCTACAAGTTCTTCTCATAATTGAGAGAGATTTGCTCCGCCTTCCGGTCAACATAAGTACCACTTGGCTTGGTATGTGTCTTAATAAAAACCTCACCAAGACTCACCGGTCTTCCCAATTTCGTTTACTGCAATGTTACAAGAGAAGCAAGGGTTATGACATCATTTAAAGCTCCAAATGTAAATAAAAACAAAATATATGGGTGTATAAAAGTTACTAACCATTTCGGTATGGATTTGCTGATAAGACTTTGGCCCTGTAAGTGGACGTGAGGACCAAGACCACCACGATCAGACAAACGAGCTTGATAGTAGGTGAGACTCCTTTGTTGTGCTTCTTCAGTCTCCCAATACTCAACCATTGTTCGCCAAATAGTATCTACGATCCATGTTGGTCGCTCTCCACTCGTCTTGACATTGCTAATCATGTCTTTCATCCGGCGTTGGCAGATGAGCTCGAAAAACTGTTGAACTGTCCCAGTAATCAAAGGATCCCATGTGTGTGTTTTCTACAAAGCAAAGAGAATATAATGATGTTAGTGGAAACTCAACAAGTAAACATATATGTGAAAAGGTTAAGAGAGAAAAAAACTGTACAGCAAACTCGATGAAAAATCTCTCTTGTCTGTCCCGAGGCACACATGACCAGCTGTAGTATGGACCATTAAATTTATTTGTAAAACTTTTAGTAATCTTCCTTACTAGTCGCGATTTTTCGTCTCGAGTAAACCTGCAAACACATGAAATAGATGTCAAAGATTGAGTATGATTCAACAGTACTTATACATATATATAAGACCAACACAAAACAAAACCTATTAAGAACAATCAAAACAGACATGAATGTTCTAAAACTAACCATCATAGAGCATCACCGACCATCACACAACAACAAAAAATTATTTTACTTAACAATCAAGTAGAAGATAGTATTAATACCAAGTTGTGTTTAGCATTGGTGTGGGGGAGAGGACGGTGGTAAACTTCTCACGGTTTGGCACTCTAAGAAGGGCATTTAACGTGATAATCGTGTCCTCCTAGAGCTCCGGATTTGAAGCCTCAGAACCTTCATGGTAGTTGTTACTGTGAGATGATGGATGACTCTGAGCTTGAGAGTTATCAGCTGGAGACGGTGGAGGATCAGTACCACACTGTCGCGGATTGTTGTGGACCTCCTCTGACGAAAGAGGATGTTGAGTCTGACGTTGTTGGTTCACCGAGGTCTGGAAAATCGTCTGTGGCGGTGGGGATAGTTGCGGATCTGTGGTGCTACTGACGGTGAGTGTCGAGGGAAAACATGGTCTTGCTCTTAGGTTTGAGGATGGGGTAAATCTGCTGTCGGCGTAAAGTTTTATTGACTCGGTAGAGCTTTTGGTCTTCTCGCTTCCTTGATGGGGGTCGACCCTTCGCCTCTTTGGAATACATTAGGATCCATCTTCCTCTTTCTTCCTCGCTTAACTGGAGTTTTGGTTGGAGAGCCTTAGCTGCAGACTTCGTTGCAGATTGTGTTGAAGCCATCATGAAAAAGAGAATCGGGAAAGAAGAGATCGGAGATAGAGTGAAGTATCGGGGATAGATAGAGAAACCGAAGAGGATTCAGATTGAAGGATTCGGGAAAGAAATCGAAGAGGAGAGGCTCAGGGATTCGAAGAGAGAAATCGAAGTGGAGAGAGTATCGAGGTTTATCAATTAGGCTAATGAGATAGAAAATTAGGGATTTGTTAAAAGGGGGGAAAATTAGAGATTTGGTATCCCGGGTAAACCAAAATTATTTTGGTTTTGGGGGTAAATCGAAAAATTTAAGGAATTAAAATTGGTTTCTCAGGTTAATTTGAGTTAATCTGCATCTTCGACATCATAATCAAGATTTATTGGTTCATTTCTTTCTTCTAAATTATCGAAAACCAGATCTTCACTAGTAGTCACCAATACAGCATAATCATTTTTTGTTTGCAAAAGAGTCGGTTCTTTGTTCTCATATTATCCTGCAATGATTCCCCTCGGATTAAATTTTAAAATATTGAGCCATTCCTTCCTTGGTTTCTTTGTGTATGGCTAGGGAATATAGCAAACTTGATGCGCCTGGGAGGCTGTTTAGGAATATCAACAAAAATATGAGTTACACATATATATATATTATCGACATTAAAATATATATATATATATATGTACCTAGATTAATGGTTCTTATTTATTATATTTTCTCGATGAAAGAACGTCTATGACACCACCATTGTTCATCCGAGTGCCTCTATCCATAACAGGGTCATACCACTTACACTTAAAAAGTGTGATTCTCAAATTGACCATCCCCTCATACTCGAGTTCTATGATATCAGTTAAGGTCCCCTAGAAATCCGCTGCATCGGATGCATCAGTGTAATTTTCACCTTTAACACAAACTCCATAGTTACAAGTCTTTCGTCCAACACCATGATCATGTGTATGAAACAAGTAGCCTCTAGTAAAATACATTAGCCATGTTTTGACCTTGTTCAAAGGTCCATGCACTATCTCTTGAACCCAGGTAGGAAATGGATTTGTGGTGTTCCAGTAAGAAACCTGCATATATGTAACAATATATCTACATATTTTATAATTATTTAAATATATAATAAAAATGCTCCAAATAAGAATTATATAAAGACATTCATATTCTTTAACCCATAAATGATATTCGTAAGCTCTTATGGTGGAGAGTTCTTTTTCCGAAATTCCTGGATATTTTGCACCAATAAAATCCTCGAACATACTATATATACAAGACCAACACAAATATATGAGAAATTTTTTGTGGATTATATATATAATAAAGTTTATTTTACTTAATCGATATAAACTTAATTATATACCTCTCAATTGGCTGAAAATAATCACAATTCCGTAAAACATATGCATGTGCGCATTGATAGTCTCTTTCAGACAGCCATATTTTATTCATTTCTCCACTTGGACGGTCGATGTGAGTAAATATAGGAGGTACTCCAGGGACATGATATACATGGGTTTCACCTTGATCAAATTGTGTTAACCTGACCGAATGAGAAAAGTAAATGACTTTCAAATAAATGATAACAGTTTTATCTATCTTGATTGATTTTAGAATTTACCTTGATTTTGTTTGTATATTTGCGGCAAAGTAGTGCTCTGAGAAATAAGCAATCTCGTTATTGATATAAGATTCAACAATTGATCGTGCTGCATATATTTTGTTCTTTGCTTTTCCTTTCAATTTTGTAAAAAACCTTTCAAATGGATACATCCACCTATATTGGACAGGGCCTACTAATTCAGCTTCGTAGGGGAGATATATAGGTAGATGCTCCATCACGTCGAAAAATGATGGTGGAAAGATCTTTTCCAAATTGTATATGATCAGAATTATATTCTGTTTTAGAATTTGAATGCGACTTTTATGCAAAATTCTCGCACATAAGTCCCGGAAAAATGCTCCAAGCCCTACAGTATAGAATGCCAAATATTGGGATTAATTACTTTCAAATTACTATTTGGAGACTTCATAAATATAGGGATATATGAACTGGTTGATTAATACATGATAATGCAAGGTGGATGTTCCGGTCTAGGAGTTCTGCAAAGATAAATGGAAGTAGTCGTTCCATAAAAACATGGCAGTCATGAGTCTTCATGCCTGAAAACTTTCCATTTTCCATATCAACACAACTAGCTAGGTCTGATGAATAGCCATCAGGAAATTTCACCGAATGTTTGACACATTCTAGTAAACTTGTTCTCGCTTCTTCTGTCAAAGTGAAGGGTGGGAAAGGAGCTTTACCATCACTATCAACATGTAACTGTAGCCGAGAACAGAATTTTTGTATATCCAATCTTGACATGATGTTGTCTTTTGATTTACCCTTCACAACCATAAGAGTATACATGATGTTATCCAAAAATTTATTCTCTGTATGCATCACATTAATATTGTGTCGAAGATTGAGGTCCCTCCAGTAAGACAGCTCCCATAATATGCTTAACTTATGCCAGTTGTGTTGTTTTCCATAGCCAGCAGTCTTCTTTTCATGACCATTTCCACCAACGTCCTTGGTTTTTGGTGGTTTTACTTCAGCCAAACGCTTGTAATAAACTTGCTCACCAGTCAACGACTGAGGTGGATACTATCTCGAAGCATCTTATCCCTTTAGGAAGTCTTTCTTATTCCTCCTTACTGGATGACCGTGAGGAAGAAATCTTCGATGACAATCAAACAGACATGTCTTCCTTCCATTAGGGAGATAAAACGATTTTGTATCTTCCATGCAAACTGGACAAGACAATTTACCATGGGTTGTCCATCCTAATAACATGCCATACGCTGGAAAGTCACTTATCGTCCACATTAACGCTGCCTTTAAATTAAAATTTTCATTCAACATAACTTGTTCCTATATTCATATTGATTTCTTCCCCATGTTTATACCAAATATAATATTCAAGGCATAAATCCATTGCTAAAAATATGATTCCAAATTCTTTTTCCCGACATAAATTTATCGTTCTTACAATGACTACAAGGACAGTGGAACATACCCCCATTATTCTGTGATAGAGATTGACTATTTGCAAATACCATGAATTGCTCCATCCCCGTTGTAAACTCCGCCGAAAAATTGCCTATCACTTCATCGAACCTCTTATACATCCACTCTCGAGAATTACTGTAATTGTATTTCCCAGCCATTATATAAGAATAATCAAAAGATATTTTTTTTCTTTTCTTTTTCTTTTTCAAGATTTTTTTTCCTTTCTTTCTTTTTCAATATTTTGTTTTTCCTTTCCACAAATGTGTTTGTTTTGATCGAGTGAGGAGAGAAGAAGTGGTGAAGCTGATAAACATAGAGGCAATTTTGGCGACTACCAAGCGACTAAAAAAATCAATCGCATAATACAAGTATACCAACCCCCAAACGAAATAAACGTGATTTTTAAATATTGGCAGTTTACGACTTTTATACAACTACATTACGACCTGCCGAAAGTGTCGCGTAGTAGTCGCTAAATAATGACTACGCAGCGACAATATGTACGACCCGCCGAAATTGTCGCATAATAGTCGCCTAATTGGTGACGTAAATGCGTCTACCGAACTAGTCGTAAATTAGGGACTATATAACGACAAGGCTATGGCTGCATTTATAATTCTATATATGAGTCGTAAGATAGTCGTTAAGTGGCGACTATTTTGACGACTAACGGATGTTGTCGCAATTTAGCGACTACGTTACGATTGTTTTTATTTAGTCGTAGTATAGTCGTAACGGAGTGACTAAATAGTCACTAAATTTAGCGACTGAATAATAGTCGTAAAATGTAGTCGGAAATGGCCAGTTTTCTTGTAGTGCGAGTAACATGACCAAAACAGTCAACCATTTGTTTATAAACATGAGAGAATGGTTGACTGCTGTCAATCCAAACCGTCAAGCATAAGCTTGGGCATAAAAACCGTACCCGAATACCCAACCCGGAATCCGACCCGAAAAACCGGGTTAGGGTAGGGTACGAGTTTGCCTATAAAACCCTATTGGATTCTATTTTCTAATACTCGTGGGTTCGAGTTAGGGTCGGGTAATACCCGGTACCCGTTTGGGTACCCATTAAACCCGAACATATAAACATATTTATAATATTTATCATTAATATAATGCAATTACCCCAAAATTATGATTATAATTTTGAATATTTCATTTAGTTTTATACCTAAATATCAAAAATAATCAAAATATCTAAAATATTTTGTTATGTAAGTCAAAATTTAACTAAATTTATTTAAATTTAATTATATTTTTTCGGGTACCCGGTAGTTCGGGTACTAATCGGGTTTTAAAATTTGTAACCCAAACCGACCCGAACCCGATAGTACCCAAACCGAACCGAACCCATATATCTAAAAATACCCAATGGATTCTATTTTTCTAAACCCGTTTACCCAAACCCGAATGAATAATACCCGAACCCGAACGGATTACCCGAATGTCCAGCCTAGTCAAGCAACAACTCGTTGCAAGCCATTTTATTAGATCCAACGCAGATTTAGCTTGGGTCCCAACCCAAACTTATTTACATTTTTTACCTTTTCCTCAATAATTGAAATTGAAAAAACATAAAAAAAAAAAGTTATAAAACTGGAGAAAGATTCACATCATTACTTCTTTATTCTTTATCTACTATCTCGGCTACGGCAAAATTTTGTGTGAATCACGCCACATATCCTAAACCTTTGCCATATAAAGGTTTAGTTTGCAAAAACTTGTAACAGAAGGCTAAACAAAACAAAACAAAAAAAAAAAAAGAAGAAGCAAAAAAAAATTGTATGGAAGGAAGCAACGAAACATGCGTTTACAAGAACCCAGACGCGCCAGTGGAGGCGCGTGTAAAGGACCTTCTCTCTCGTATGACTCTACCGGAAAAGTTCGGCCAGATGACTCAGATCGAACGTGTCGTCACTACTCATCCCGTCATTACAGATTACTTCATCGGTATATACGAAACAATCCACACTCCATTTGTTTTTTTTTTTTTTTCTCTGTTTTGGTTTAAGTCAACGACCAAAACTTTTTAGTTTCCCAAGTTCCAAAATTTTTTTTGGGGGTTACAGGTAGTGTACTAAACGGTGGAGGGAGTTGGCCGTTCGAGGACGCCTTGACGTCGGATTGGGCTGATATGATCGACGGCTACCAAAACGCAGCGTTAGCGTCGCGTTTGGGTATCCCGATCATCTATGGCATTGACGCCGTCCACGGCAACAACAATGTCTATGGAGCCACCATCTTTCCCCACAACATCGGCCTCGGAGCCACCAGGTTTTTTTTTATTTTTACCATTCTCTTTTCACACTTTGAGATGTAGTGTTGTGTATTTGATTAGGGTGTTAATTGTTATAGTGTTGTTCAAATTAGATTGGATTCTTACCCTAGAAGTATATTTTGAACAAGTGTTTTTTTTAAAATGTGATAGAGATGCAGATTTGATCAGAAGAATCGGGGCTGCAACAGCACTTGAAGTTAGAGCTTGTGGCGCTCAATGGGCGTTTGCTCCATGTGTGGCCGTAAGTTCTTAATCGCTTACTCAATTAATTGAATGGAGCATTTGGTGGATACCTTTGAGTGTTCTTATGAGAATATGTTTTATTTGGCATCTCTCATATCTTAACAACATTGTGAGTATGAGCTATATTTCAATACATGAGAATTTGCCTAATCCTTAGACGTCTGTCTATACAGGCTTAGTGAAAATCAAGATTATATATAAGAGGAATGGAAGAAAATAATGAAAGTGATTTTTTTTTTGTTGACAGGCTTCGAGAGATCCGAGATGGGGACGATCCTATGAGAGTTACAGTGAAGATACTGACGTTATCTGCGAGTTGAGTACGCTTGTATCTGGCCTACAAGGCGAGCCACCCAAAGAACATCCCAGTGGTTACCCATTTGTTGCAGGAAGGTATATAACATATACTTCTAGCTAGATATATATATTATGGATTTGATGTAATTTCTTATGGATTTGTTCACATATGTGATAGAAACAACGTGGTGGCGTGCGCCAAGCATTTTGTTGGAGATGGTGGTACCGAAGGGGGCGTAAACGAAGGGAACACCATTGTGTCATACGAAGA
This sequence comes from Camelina sativa, assembly GCF_000633955.1. NCBI lineage: Eukaryota > Viridiplantae > Streptophyta > Magnoliopsida > Brassicales > Brassicaceae > Camelina > Camelina sativa. The sequence continues at coordinate 11,543,738 of NC_025690.1, read as the reverse complement.
GTTGGAGAGAGTACATCTTGCTCCATATTTGAATTGTCTTGCTCAGGGAGTCTCTACGGTTATGGCATCTTACTCCAGTTGGTACGGACATAAACTCCATTCCAACTATTTCCTCTTAACCGAACTTCTCAAACAGAAACTAGGTTTCAAGGTTAGCCAAAAAAATTGACTTGGATATGAAAGAGGTGTATGATTTTAAAGCTGTGTTGCCTTTGCCTTTTTTTTTTTTTAGGGGTTTATCATTTCAGACTGGGAGGCTTTGGAACGGCTTAGCGAGCCGTTCGGTTCAAACTACCGCAACTGCATCAAAATCTCAGTTAATGCTGGAGTCGATATGGTAGATTCTAAAACTCCTAGCTAGTTAATGATTTTTCATCTCTCTGGGATGATACAAAGAGCTAAGATTTAGTTAATCAATGTTACTCCAGGTGATGGTGCCTTTCCAGTATCAACAGTTTATAAAGGACCTCACTGATCTGGTGGAGTCAGGGGAAGTAACGATGTCTCGGATCGATGACGCTGTTGAGAGAATACTCAGAGTGAAGTTTGTTGCTGGTCTTTTCGAACATCCTCTCACGGACCGCTCTTTATTGAGTACTGTTGGCTGCATGGTGAGATCTCTTGTACAGATTAATGTCATTAGATTTTAATTAGACAGGAGTGTTGGGACCAGAACATGATTGACCTGTTTTTCCATTACTCCAGGAACATAGAGAAATAGCGCGTGAATCGGTTAGAAAGTCTTTAGTTCTCCTAAAGAATGGAAAAGAATCTGAGAAGCCATTTCTGCCTTTAGATCGTAATGCCAAGAGGATTCTGGTCACTGGAACTCACGCTGACGATCTTGGATATCAGTGCGGGGGTTGGACAAAGGCATGGTTCGGTCTAAGCGGGAGGATCACAATTGGTAATTAAAGTGACTTCAATCAATGTTGTTAGAAATTTTTAATGGTAACGTATCTAATATGGTCTGAAAAATGCAGGGACAACGCTTTTGGATGCCATTAAAGAAGTAGTTGGAAAAAACACCGAAGTGATTTACGAGAAGACTCCTTCTGAAGAAACCTTAGCCTCGGGTCAAGGCTTCTCCTATGCCATTGTTGCGGTGGGGGAACCTCCCTACGCAGAGACATTGGGAGATAACTCGGAACTCACAGTGCCCTTAAACGGTAACGACATTATAACTGCGGTTGCAGAGAAAATACCCACTTTAGTGGTCTTGTTTTCTGGACGGCCATTGGTTCTTGAGCCACTGGTTCTTGAAAAGACTGAGGCTTTGGTTGCTGCTTGGCTTCCTGGAACCGAAGGGAAAGGGATGACTGATGTCATTTTTGGAGATTATGACTTCGAGGGGAAGTTACCAGTGAGCTGGTTCAGAAGCGTTGACCAATTGCCGTTAACCGCTGATGCCAATTCGAATCCATTGTTTCCACTTGGTTTCGGTCTGAACTACCATTCGGCCGAGAACTAAAGTCCGGTCTGTTGAAATGTGTGCAAGTGTGAAATTTATTTGATATGATGGGAGTATGAGTGGCGTTTGTAAATTTCTATTTTGAAACAATTCATATCAAATGCTTCTGTCATTGTCTTTGCTTTCTTGTTCGACAAGAAACTGTTGTACAAATTTCCTATTGGTCTTGTTTTTATTTCTTCGCAATAAATGGACACTGGAATTACGGGTAGCTTGACTTGTGAAATTTATGAGAAGACAAAATTCTAATATTAATGGTTTCAATAGAGGAAACTTTGTTTAGACAGTTGATTTGATAAATATAGTCTCATATACTACTACAAGTACGTCTACAAGCCAGGAGTGGTGCTTCTGTCATTGTCTTGCCTTCTTGTTCGACAAGAAACTATAACTGTTCACTGTTGTACGAATTTCCTATTTCGGTTGTTTTCTCTTTGCAATAAAGAGAAACTGATCCAAAATTAAACCATAATTATTTTTTTCTGGGAAGGGTTTACCTGTAGCTTGATTTGTGATATTAATTATGAACATACAAAATTTTAATTTTATTAGTTTCTATAGAGGAAGCTTTGTTAGACGGTAGATCTGATAACTCATAGTCTCTTATGGTAATCCCATTAAACGAAACTAACATAAAAGAAAAAAAAATCATCATCAACTGTTTGATATTGGTGAGAAGTAATAAATGTTACATGCGTGCAGGTTGAGGTTACCAAATTTGTTTTGTGCCCTCTCTTTCATCAGACTATCTATCTGAAAATGGATCAAATTCTATGTTTAGTTATAGTAAAATTGTACGAAGACAAATTAGGTTACTCAAGAAGAGAAAAAGTTGAAATAGCTAAAACATAAGCTTACAACTTTCAACAAACATTGATACAAGATGGATACAACAATAAGGGTGTCTATATATAAGAACATAAATTTATATAGAAGGCCGGGGAGCTACATATGTTATAAACGATCCTAATCCATAAGCTCCACATTCTCTACATGGTTGATCAAAGTCAAAAACCTTGAGCAGGGAGCCTTCTTATCTACAATTCCGAAAGTGATTTCAATTCTTACCACAGTATTCTCCACAATATTGTAGTNCAATGCAAAGAGGATTCTGGTCACTGGAACTCACGCTGATGATCTTGGATACCAGTGCGGAGGATGGACAAAGGCATGGTTCGGTCTAAGTGGCAGGATCACAATCGGTAATTAAAGTGACTTCAATGTTGTTGGAAATTTTTAATGGGAACGTATCTAATATGGTCTGAAAAATGCAGGGACAACGCTTTTGGATGCCATTAAAGAAGTAGTTGGAGAAAACACCGAAGTGATTTACGAGAAGACTCCTTCTGAAGAAACCTTAGCCTCAGGTCAAGGCTTCACCTATGCCATTGTTGCGGTGGGGGAACCTCCCTACGCAGAGACATTGGGAGATAACTCGGAACTCTCAGTGCCCTTAAACGGTAACGACATTATAACTGCGGTTGCAGAGAAAATACCCACTTTAGTGGTCTTGTTTTCTGGACGGCCATTGGTTCTTGAGCCACTGGTTCTTGAAAAGACTGAGGCTTTGGTTGCTGCTTGGCTTCCTGGAACCGAAGGGAAAGGGATGACTGATGTCATTTTTGGAGATTATGACTTCGAGGGGAAGTTACCAGTGAGCTGGTTCAGAAGCGTTGACCAATTGCCGTTAACCGCTGATGCCAATTCGAATCCATTGTTTCCACTTGGTTTCGGTCTGAACTACCATTCGGCCGAGAACTAAAGTCCGGTCTGTTGAAATGTGTGCAAGTGTGAAATTTATTTGATATGATGGGAGTATGAGTGGCGTTTGTAAATTTCTATTTTGAAACAATTCATATCAAATGCTTCTGTCATTGTCTTTGCTTTCTTGTTCGACAAGAAACTGTTGTACAAATTTCCTATTGGTCTTGTTTTTATTTCTTCGCAATAAATGGACACTGGAATTACGGGTAGCTTGACTTGTGAAATTTATGAGAAGACAAAATTCTAATATTAATGGTTTCAATAGAGGAAACTTTGTTTAGACAGTTGATTTGATAAATATAGTCTCATATACTACTACAAGTACGTCTACAAGCCAGGAGTGGTGCTTCTGTCATTGTCTTGCCTTCTTGTTCGACAAGAAACTATAACTGTTCACTGTTGTACGAATTTCCTATTTCGGTTGTTTTCTCTTTGCAATAAAGAGAAACTGATCCAAAATTAAACCATAATTATTTTTTTCTGGGAAGGGTTTACCTGTAGCTTGATTTGTGATATTAATTATGAACATACAAAATTTTAATTTTATTAGTTTCTATAGAGGAAGCTTTGTTAGACGGTAGATCTGATAACTCATAGTCTCTTATGGTAATCCCATTAAACGAAACTAACATAAAAGAAAAAAAAATCATCATCAACTGTTTGATATTGGTGAGAAGTAATAAATGTTACATGCGTGCAGGTTGAGGTTACCAAATTTGTTTTGTGCCCTCTCTTTCATCAGACTATCTATCTGAAAATGGATCAAATTCTATGTTTAGTTATAGTAAAATTGTACGAAGACAAATTAGGTTACTCAAGAAGAGAAAAAGTTGAAATAGCTAAAACATAAGCTTACAACTTTCAACAAACATTGATACAAGATGGATACAACAATAAGGGTGTCTATATATAAGAACATAAATTTATATAGAAGGCCGGGGAGCTACATATGTTATAAACGATCCTAATCCATAAGCTCCACATTCTCTACATGGTTGATCAAAGTCAAAAACCTTGAGCAGGGAGCCTTCTTATCTACAATTCCGAAAGTGATTTCAATTCTTACCACAGTATTCTCCACAATATTGTAGTAGATCACTTCGAAAGGCTCCACTAGAAAGCTTGTCGACAAGACAATTTCACCTGCACTAGTCATCCCGGCAATGTATAGGAAGGAATGTGAAACTGCATACTTCCAGTAAAATGGCAATGTGTAGACAGTATTCGACCATTTGACCTCATCAGTATGATCCTCTAGAACCCTCAGCTCAAAACTTTCTGTGCCTTCATATATAATACCAGAATCTGGCAACAATATGCCCAAGTTACCTTCGTAGTTTATGAGAGCTGAACCCAAAATTGGTAACTCAACATCTAGAAAATTGAACCTCTCCGATTCAACATCAAAGCATACGACCATATAACCTGGTCGAGTTCCATAGCCCATGCGCTTAGCTAAATAATATAACACCCCATCAATGCATACCTCAGTATGTAACGCTTGATGGGGTATCGAACATTCGACCCTTTTCCAGGTCACTTCTCCCGTTCCTAATGTTGAAACTCGACACACATAATCATCAGACACGGTCAATACCTTGAAGACTTTGCCGGTAGGATCATACCCCAAATAGGGTCTACTCAGATTCCTCTTGGTTGTCGCTACGGGTAAAGACATGTACTGTCCTGTGCTAGGGTTACAGATCATCGGCTTCCTAGATTTGGTACAGATCAAACCAAGTATAGATGGACACACATCATCCGAAGAACCCAAACCTTTAGGGAAATGCATCTGGTAATGCGGATATACACAGGGGTAGTCTTGGTCTGGATCTAAATCCTGAGGCATGGAGTACAAGATCCGCTTACCCTTGTATAGGAAGGTGAATAAGAGACGCGGACGAACCGATGACACTTTCAGGTACAGTTGGGTGAAGTCTCGACGACGAAGTAGGCAAGACCAGAGCTTCGACACACAACGACACCTTGCCACGTCTTTCACTGGCAACCTTGAGAATATGTCGATGAAGACATCAGCTGGGATCTCCTTCTTGTATTCTCTTGGTGGGGACTTGCTTGCGCTGGCAACTACTTGCTTCTGCCTTTTTTCCATGGCGGCGTTTAACCCTAGACTCCCAAACATGACTTGTTTTTTATTTCCTTTTTGTTTTTCGAAGGTGTGGACACATTTTCTATTTATAAGGACTTAAAAGGAGGACCACAGCTGGTCTAACTGATGGTGATATTGGGCATGTTCGTTTCATCGCCGCAAGTACCTGCGGTTGCGGCAGCCGCAGCTATTATTGTTCGTTTGGTTGCCACAGGTACCTGCGGTGTGACGCTGCGGCAAACGTATCTTCACATTTTAAACGTTGATTAGATGCGGCGATTAAAAATGTTGTGTTTACCGCTGCCGCTGCCGCTGCCGCAGCCGCCTGCGTCGATGAAACGAACATGCCTATTGTCTTGATAATTATTCATTTCATTCAAACATAATTAGTTCCTGAATCTACCAAAAGAAAAAAAAATCTCTCATAATGTAAACTAGTTACATTTTATGACTCGAAATAACCGTTATCTTTTACCGGCAATTATATTTTCGCGCGTCATTTTTTAAAACGTTCGTTTCCATATATTTTTTGAGCTAAGAAACTAATTTGAATTACAAAAAAAGAAAAAAACATTAATTTTTATTTCGACAAATGAGACTGATCATTTATGTTTTCTCAGTTTTCAGTTTTTTTTTTTGTAACTCAACCTAAAATTGCAAAGAGCACGATAACAAATATATACCAATTTACTCCCAGTTTACAAGGTATATGAGAGTATTTATGTTTGTCGCAAAATTTGTGTGGGATCATAAAAGAAAATATAAATTTCGGAGGATGGATTTCTAAGGGATTTGTTTTTCTCAAAAATATTGTCTTGATAATTATTAATTTCATTCAAACATAATTACATTAGTTCGTGAATCTACCAAAAGAAAAAAAAATTATCTCATAATGTAAATTAGCTACATTTTATGACTGAAAATAACCGTTATCTTTTACGGACAATTATATTTTGGCGCGTCATTTTTCAAAATGTTCGTTTCCATATATTTTTCGAGCTAAGATACTAATTTGAATTACAAAAAATGAAAAAAATAATTTTTTATTTTTGACAAATGAGACTGATCATTTATGTTTTCTAAGTTTTAATTTCACTTCTTCTTTTTCTGTAACTCAATCTAAAATTGTAAAGAGCATGATAACAATTATATACCAATTTACAAGGTATATGAGAGTATTTCTGTTCATCGCAAAATTTGTGTGGAATCATACAAAAAATAAAAATTTGGGAAGATTTATTTGTGACGGATTTGTTTCTCTCAAAAATATTTTGGTATTACTCTATTTGCGACAGATTTTCTAGTATATTCTCTTAAAAATCGCTAGTTTTCTTGTAATAAAAATTCACTTGAATAATCAATATTCGTAAGTCAAACAAATAATAATTTATACTAGAACTAAACAACAATAAAAATATGAATAGATGTAAAATCATGAGTGATATACCTTAATCTTTTTTTTTTTAATTTAAAAATTATTAGAATAGTGGAGTAAAGACTTAAACACGAAATCTCATGCACATTTTCGTTCATGATGATATACTTTAATCTTTCTCAAAAATGATGATGATGCAATATTTAGCTTGGAAATTATCGAAACTATTTGTGTGTTCATTCCATCTAACAAAAACTAAAAACAGAGATAAAATGTTTTGTATAGCTTTTAAATAGTTGGGTATTTTGAACTTTTATTAAAAAAGAGAATAAGCAGTTACACTTTGTCCAAAAAAAAGGCAGAGAATAAGCCGTTACACTTTGTCCCAAAAAAAAGCCCTTACACTTTTGACACTTTTAAAATAAAAAATAAAAACTGAGAAGCCGTGTAAGTTTAAAAGATGTGTAATTAAGCAAAAGTTCTCACAGCCACTAACCAATAATCTCTTAAATGGCTAACTTTTTTTTTGTTTATTTGAATTTATATTAATCCATCAAGAACCAAGAAATTACAACAGTGGCAACTGACATTTACTAAAATCATTTACTACGATGGTGTCTTCGTCCACCTTCGTCTACTATCGCCCAAAAGAACTGCCGTCATCCGCAACTAGAGTCTATGTGAACCGCCTTCGTCTGAAACCGGAGCCTGAGTAAACCGCCGCCATCTGCAACCGGAGCCTGAGTGAACCGGCATTGCTTCCACCTCTTCAAAGAAAGAAAAAAAAAACCCTAATTGTTTTAGCTGATGGGCTTTGTATTTTGATGGGTCTTTTCTCTGTTGGGTTTTTTAAAACCAAAATTATGTTACTAAAACATAAAAAAGTGGACTAACACATTTTCTTTTTTTCCCTTTTTATGATACTAGTTTTTGCGAATTCAAATTTCTCTCCCAGGCGCCTTTCCCAAGAAGAGATGAAGGAAGCTATTAACCAGATCTCAACTACTCTTCTCTACCAGATCTCAACTACTCTTCTCTCCCAGGCGCCTTTCCCAACCTTTTATCCAACGGTTTAAACCCTGTCTACATGATGTCTCCGCTAACCTCCGACCCAAAACCTAGATCGTGCTCAGCCGATGATACTCAAACCTCGCTTCCGACCATTAACTTGCTGATTCCAACCTATTAATTGCAGAAGTTATTGCTCCCCTGAACCCTCCCAAACCATCTAACCGTTTTGTTTTCAGTTTAACTGTCTCAAACTACTTCCCTTTAAACTTTTCCCACTTCTTCCACCATCCACTTCAGAGGACATCTACCTCAAAACCGGGCAATGGCGAATCGAATCCCTTATCACCTCAAAGGAAAGGAGCCAGTCCAAGGTTTCTCACCGCCTCCACACAAGAGAATTAGAGCTCCAGACATCGACACTTCTGACCTGATACAGGAGAACTCTCTAACCCTCATTGGCCGTCTCATAAACCCTGCAGGACAAAGAATGCGAGCTCTCTTTCCGTTCCTTCTCACCCGCTGGAACCTACAGGACAAAGCTGAAGGCTCAGATCTGGGTCAAGGTATTTTCCAATTTAGATTTGAAACGGAAGAAGATTTAAACCAAGTGCTAGCAAACAGACCTTACCATTTCGACCAATGGATGGTTATAATCCAAAGATGGGAACCAGTTATATCTCCAACCTTCCCAGCTATGATCCCTTTCTGGACTGAGATCAGAGGCGTACCAAAGCACTTTTGGAAAGAGGAAATGGTCAAATCCATTGGTGAAGTATTAGGAAAAATCCTTGCGTGGGACATCTCCCCTGCCTCTGTCAGAGTGAAAGTCCTTATAAATGGACTAGAGCCTATCACAAAAGAAACCATAGTTGAATTCGCAGATGGTAGCGAAGCCCTCATAACCCTGGAGTATAGAAGCCTAAAAAACCACTGCTCCCACTGCTTGCGCCTAACACATGATAAGTTATCGTGTCCAGGTCTTTTCGACCCCAAAGAGGAGTCCCACAAACCTAGTAATTCTCAAACTCATTCAGGTTCTATTGCTGTCACCAGGAATTATTATACCCCACAAGATAACTTCCTACCACCTCGAAGGCCTCTCCATCAGACTTCCAGAAGAGATAACAGTGAGAAAAGCACCCACCCCAGGAAGAGATCTTTCAAGGACATGAGCTATAGAGCGAGACGACCAGCTGAACAGAGAATCACTCACTACACTTCGCGACAACATCTCAGAGGAGGCCCTGATAGGTTTCACTCAAATCACTCTGGTAGCCGTGAGGAACCCACACACACTCGTAATGGAAACCATCAAAACAAAAACCCCCTAGCTCGTAACACAATGTGGAGAGAAAAGACAGCCTCATCTCTCGAGGCCCTAGGAGAACCATCAGTCTCATCAAGGGCAAGACGTCCTCCATTGGAACGCAATATAACAAGCCCCGACCCCCAAACCCCACCTCCCTAGCCTATCCAAGCTGCAATTACCTCAACTCAATCGCTGGAGGGAAGGGAAACAGAGCGACACCTCCCATCTCGAGAACAGGTAATGAGTGACCTTCAGGAAGTTACTATCCAATACATATCCTGCCCTGATCCCACAAAGAGTGCAGCCAGAAGAATGCGAGTTCTCCAAAGTGATGCAGATAACATTATGGAGACTACTGCTAACTCCATTCTGGCATCAAACCTAGCATCAGTTACTGGCCCCCTGCAAGCAAACAATGGAGTAAACGGAAGTCAAACCCAGGAAACCTTACCCCAAAACTTTACACAAGGTACAATACAAGAGACGGGTGAGACACTGAAACGTGGACGTGGGCGACCCCCGCAACAAAAACAAACCACAAAACCAAATCAAAAACTCCCAGGAGCAAAGTCCCAGAAACTTAACTTCGCTCAAGGGTCCCCAAGGAGGATATCAAAAACTAACTCACCAACGCGCTCAGGCCCTTCTAGACCTCCTCATAGGAAGAACTCAAAGGCTCCGGTAAATCTTAACCTTACTGAACAAACAAACCCTCTCCCAGATCAGGATCCGGAGCGTTCTCAAGACCTAAGTGACAACCGCACCCTGCAGAGGTCTCAAGCCCCTCCTGCTGCACCAAGAGTGCCTATCTTTCCTGCAAGTAAGAAGAGAAAGGCGGATTTTCAGAAACCGCCAACCCCTCTTCCTTAAGAGTGGCGAGTTGGAACTGTTGTGGGTTGGGGAACCCCATAACAGTCCAACGTCTGAGAGAAATCCGGAAAAAGATTTTCCCGGACATTCTCTTCCTGATAGAAACCAAAAACTCACCTGAATCAGTCCTCCAAACGCTCCACTGGCTGGATTATCCACACCACCACATAGTTCCCCCTCCCTCTCAAGCTGCTGGTGGTCTAGCACTATTCTGGAAAGCAAACTTAGAAATTGAGGTTAAATCCTCAAACCAACACTTTATAGATACGGAAATCAAAGCAAAGGGGAGAAGTTTCTTTGCGACCTTCCTGTATGGAGAACCAGATAGGGGAAAGAGGCTTCAAGTATGGATGCAACTTCAAGAGATAGCTTTATCTCGATCAGGTCCCTGGTTTGTCACGGGAGATTTCAATGATATAATATGCAGTGATGAAAAGGTTGGTGGACCAGAACAAACTGAAGGATCATTTACTGACCTGAGATCCTTTATGTCAACTTGTGATCTTTATGACTTGAAGCACTCCGGAAACTTCCTTTCCTGGAGAGGAAAACGCCACTCGCATGTGGTTCGTTGCCGGCTTGATAGATCCATGGCAAATAGTGATTGGGTACTGGCGTACCCCTCGGGTAGAAGTGAATACCTACGCTTCGAAGGTTCGGATCATCGCCCACTGATCACCTCTTTCGACCCTGTCAAAAAATATTACAAAGGCCTGTTCCGTTACGACAGAAGACTCAAAGACAATCCCGAAGTGAAAAACCTTGTTCTCAAAGCCTGGAACCTGAACCCTACAGCCTTGGTTGACCAACGCTTACATCTATGCCGTCTTGCGATAATAAAATGGAGCAAAGAACAAATGCTGAATAGCAAACAGGAGATCCTCTCTCTTAGTGAACAACTCGAAGAAGCAATGTGTGATGACAATGTGATTCAATCCACCATTGATACCTTGAACCAACAACTTCTTTTGGCTTACAAACGAGAGGAGGAGTATTGGAAGCAGCGGAGTAGACAATTGTGGCTAACCCTTGGGGATAAGAATACAGGCTATTTTCATGCTGCAACAAAAAAACCGACGGGCCATTAATAACATCTCTGTGTTAGAATCTGCTTCAGGGCACAAAGTCTATGAGGAAAAGGAGATTGTTAAAGTCATTTCAGACTATTACGAGGACATCTTTACTTCGCAAGTAGGAACAAGAGATAAAGTGGTCCAGGAAGCTCTCTCACCGTGTGTCACTGCAGAAATGAATACAACACTTATAGCTATGCCCACACCTGCAGAAATCAAACTAACCTGTTTCGCAATACACACGGACAAAGCTCCGGGTCCAGACGGCTTCTCAGCTAGCTTCTTCCAGACAAACTGGGATACGATGGGAGATGCTATTATTGCGGAAGTCCAATCCTTCTTTATCTCGGGCAACCTACCACAGAAAATAAACCACACGCATGTCAGGCTCATTCCAAAAACCACAACAGCACAAAAAGTCTCAGATTACAGACCTATTGCTCTATGCTCTGTCTATTACAAAATTATCTCAAAGCTCCTAGCTAAGAGACTCCAACCAGTGTTACACACATGTATCTCTGAAAACCAATCCGCTTTTGTTCCACAACGTGCAATTTCAGATAATGTGCTAATAACACATGAAGTTCTACATTACTTAAAGACTTCGGGAGCTGAGAAAAGATGTTTCATGGCAGTTAAGACAGATATGAGTAAAGCCTATGATAAGCTTGAATGAGATTTTATTAAAACAGCAATGGAAAGATTAGGTTTTCATCAAACCTGGATTCGCTGGCTCATGCAATGTATCAAAACAGTCTCTTACTCTTTCCTGATAAATGACCAAGCAAAAGGACTGGTGACGCCTCAACGTGGAATCCGTCAAGGGGATCCTCTATCCCCCTACATCTTCATCATCTGCAGCGAAGTGCTCTCAGGACTTTGCTTGAAAGCACAGAGAGAGGGTAACCTAATTGGTGTCAAGGTTGCAAAAGGAAGTCCTAGGGTTAATCACCTCCTTTTTGCAGATGATACTATGTTCTTCATACGAGCAGATCAACACAGTTGCTTAACTCTCAAGAATATCCTACATAAATACGAGGCAGCATCAGGACAGAAAATCAACCAGTCCAAATCCTCCATAACTTTCTCTGCAAAAACCCCTATGTACATGAGAACTCAGGCTAAGGACGTACTTGAAATCAAGAAGGAGGGAGGTCAAGGGAAATATCTAGGTCTACCTGAGCTATTTGGAAGAAAGAAAAAGGATCTATTTACCTCTATTGTGGATCGCATTAAACAAAAAGCTCTCAGTTGGTCTTCCCGCTTCTTATCTACGGTTGGGAAGCTAACCATGCTCAAGTCAGTCCTATCCGCCATGCCAACCTATACCATGTCGTGCTTCCATCTACCTGGTTCATTATGCAAAAGAATTCAGTCAGCTCTTACAAGCTTGTGGTGGGATACGAATACTGAAAAGAAGAAAATGTCATGGATTGCTTGGAGGAAAATCACAAAACCGACAAAGTTTGGAGGTCTAGGAATTAGAGATATCAAACACTTTAATAAGGCACTATTGGCAAAGCTAAGTTGGAGATTACTAACAAAACCACACACACTCCTGGCAAGAGTACTACTCGGTAAATACTGCAAAAACTTATCTTTATTGGACTGCAAGATTCCCTCCTCAGCCTCCCATGGTTGGCGAAGCATTGGAATGGGCAGAGACTTGTTAAAATCAAAGCTTGGGAGAGTAATAGGCTCCGGTGCAAATACACCAATATGGCGAACCCCTTGGCTCTCTACCAGCTCCCCTTTAGCCCCTATAGGTCCACCAATTGAAGCCTCCCAACACCTCAACGTTGCTGACCTTCTCCTACCAAACTCCAGGGGCTGGAATGTGGACCTTATCAAACACATCCTCCCGGCGTTCGAACAAGATATACTGCTACTGAAACCAAGTTTATAGGGAGCAGAGGATATCTGGGCTTTGCTACCCACCAAAGATGGCTGCTACACGGCAAAATCTGGTTACTTTGAATCCACTAACCACGAGCCTGAGCCCCCGGTAACTAACCCCATTATCCCCTCGAGTGAGCTTCAATTTGACTAGCAAAGGAACATCTGGGCAATCAAAACCTCTCCGAAAACTAAGCTTTTGCTTTGGAAAGCCTCACAGAACGCCCTCCCTGTAGGTGCAAACCTTCTCCACCGAGCAATCAGCGAATCAGCAAAATGCCCTTATTGCGATGAAGAGGAAACGATCACACACTTGTTCTTCCATTGTGCCTTCGCTCGCAAGATCTGGGAATTGCTCCCAGTTAAGACATCAATACAGTTGAATGATGTAACCTCAATAAGACAAGGTATCGAAGTGTCGAATAGACTTATATGCTTACCTCCAACTAGTGTGGGTACTGGACCAATCAGTCCCTAGCTGTTGTGGTCGATCTGGTCATCCCGAAATCAATTAATCTTCAGCAAAAGACGGATCTCGGAGGATGAAACTTTGCAAATTGCCTTGGTAAGAGCCAAAGAATGGCAAAATGCGCAAGTTTCGTGTGTCAGACCCGATCCACCCCAAAAATCACACCTTAACCCTCCAAATCCCAGACCTAATCTGATCTGTTTCACTGACGCTGCTTGGAGAAATGATGTCGCAGGTTTAGGTTGGGTTTTCAAGGGCCCGAACGACCTGGTGATAAAGGAAGGTTCTGCCTCGATGAACTACGTAAGCTCACCCTTGATGGCCGAAGCACTGGCAACTCTTACCGCGATAAGAGTTGCCCTTGAAACGAACATCACAGAGCTCTCTTTCGCTTCCGACTCGCTCATGCTGGTCCANTAACCTCAATAAGACAAGGTATCGAAGTGTCGAATAGACTTATATGCTTACCTCCAACTAGTGTGGGTACTGGACCAATCAGTCCCTAGCTGTTGTGGTCGATCTGGTCATCCCGAAATCAATTAATCTTCAGCAAAAGACGGATCTCGGAGGATGAAACTTTGCAAATTGCCTTGGTAAGAGCCAAAGAATGGCAAAATGCGCAAGTTTCGTGTGTCAGACCCGATCCACCCCAAAAATCACACCTTAACCCTCCAAATCCCAGACCTAATCTGATCTGTTTCACTGACGCTGCTTGGAGAAATGATGTCGCAGGTTTAGGTTGGGTTTTCAAGGGCCCGAACGACCTGGTGATAAAGGAAGGTTCTGCCTCGATGAACTACGTAAGCTCACCCTTGATGGCCGAAGCACTGGCAACTCTTACCGCGATAAGAGTTGCCCTTGAAACGAACATCACAGAGCTCTCTTTCGCTTCCGACTCGCTCATGCTGGTCCAAGCTCTTAACAAGAAGATCCAATTGAAGGAACTTCACGGGACTCTTCATGATGTCCTCGATCTATCCTCTAATTTCACTAGTTGCTCGTTTAATTTCATTCCTAGATCTCAGAATCAGCAAGCCGACTGTTTGGCTAAGGAAGCTCTCAGTCTGTTTATGAACCTTTAATTAAATAATGAAAAGTCGTTTTAGTTCCCAAAAAAAAAAAAAAAAAAAAAAAGGGGAAATTTAATCATAGTAAAAATCAGTTATTTTCAGGTTTTTAATCTAAAAACCAAATGAACCGAATCGATAATTCGGCACAACTTCAAAATTCTGTAAACCAACAGAGAAAAGACCCGAAGTATTCAATCCAAACTGAATCGCATTACCCGAAGTCGCATGCGTGGTCTTCTAGATCGAGACATTTTCTTGCTAATTTTCAAGTTCAACCAAATGTATATTAATAATTCATGAATCTACCAAAAATAGTAGTCTTTCTTTTAGATGTGTATAATATATGAAATCACCAGTGCAAAGCCGTTATTTTTTCGCAGGCTAGCTTAGTTTTTTTAAAAATATGTGTTTCCATATTGCAATACTAATTTGAATGAAATGAAACAAGAAATACATGTATGCAAAATTTAAAAGATGGTTTACAATTTAATGGAGAATTAGATGAGAAATTTTAATCTCTGAGAGAAATAGCAATTGAACTATTTGATTGAGGGAAAATAGGTAAAGAATTTAAATAATTATTGTCTTGATAATTATTCATTTCATTTAAACATAATTACAGTAGTTCGTGAATCTACCCCAAAAAAACAAGAATTCTCTCATAATGTAAATTAGTTACATTTTATGACTGAAAATAACCGTTATCTTTTTACCAGAATTTTTTTTTTTTCATTCGTAATTTTTCAAAACGTTCGTTTCCATATATGTTTTCTCAGTTTTCACTTTTTTTTTTGTAACTCAACCTAAAATTGCAAAGAGCACGATAGCAAGTATATACCAATTTACTCCCAATTTACAAGGTATATGAGAGTATTGATGTTCGTCGCAAAATTTGAGTGAGATCATAAAAAAAAATATAAATTTAGGAGGATTGATTTGTGAGGGATTTGTTTCTCTCAAAAATATTTTGCTATTATTCTATTTGCGACATATTTTCTAGTATATTCTCTTATAAATCGCTAGTTTTTTTGTAATAAAAACTCATTTGAATAATCAATATTCATAAGTCAAAAAATAATAGTTTATACTATAACTAAATAATTGTTACTCGAACAACAGTAACTATATCAATAGATGTAAAATCATGATCGTAATATACCTTAATCTTTTTTCTTTGAATTTAAAAATTATTAGAATAGCGGAGTAAAGGCTCAAACACGAAATCTCATGCACATTTTAGTTCATGATGATAAACCTTAATCTTACTCAAAAGTGATGATGATGCAATATTTTTTTCATTTGCAAGCTTGGAAATTATCGAAACTATTTGCGTATTCATTCCATCGAACAAAAACTAAAAAGAGAAATAAAACATTTTGTATAGCTTTTAAAAAGTTTTGTGTTTGAACTTTTGTTATATAAAAAAAAAAAGAATAAGCAGTTAAACTTTGTCCAAAAAAAAGGCTGATTTGCAAGCTTGCAATTTACCAGAACTATTTGTGTGTTCAATCCATTAAACAAAAAATATCGAGAGATAAATATTAATAAAAAAATAATTAGCTTTTAAAAGTTGGGTTTTGAATTTTTTCAAAAAAAAATAAATAATAAAATAGAATATGTAGCAGTTACACTTTTAAAAGAAAAATCTAAAATAAAAGCCTCATTGAATAAAACCAAACTCTAAAAGTTGTGTGATTTGATTTGCAAGCTTGCAAATTATTGGAACTATTTGTGTGTTCAATCCATCACACAAAAAATATGAAGAGAGGTAATAATTAATAGAAAGTTTGTATAGCTTATAAAAAGTTGGGTTTTTGAGTTTTTCCAAAAAATAATAATAATAAGAAAAAACCAGTATTTTCAAAACCGGACCGGACCGGCGGTCGAACCACGTTAACCCGCGAACCGGCAGCATACCCGGGTTGGGTTAATATCAAAACCCAAAGAAAATTGAACCGGTAAAAAACCATATCAACCCGCCAAAAATCCAAAAACCGGTGAACCATTGAACCGGATAAAACCGGATTTTAACTTTTTTTTTGTAAAAACGAGTGCAATTAATTACCTTTCTAGTTTTATTCTTAGCAGTAGTAGGGTTTCTTAAAATAAAAATTTCCGTAATTAAACTTTTTACTTTTCATACTAGTTTTTTTTTCCTTCTATAGTTTGAATTATCTGCAACTCACACCACAAATCTTTAAAATCAAGGTAAATTTATTGAAACCAATTGTTTTTATAATAAAAGATGTTTGATTTGTGCATGTTTTGGTAATCAATTTGGTGTTCATTTTTTCCCTAATGTACGTAATGGAAAAAAATATTTTATTGGTAATGGTTAGTTTGTTACACTTTGAGTTTATTACTTTAAAAAAAACATTATGATTATTGAAGTATTTTATTTGGTGTAAGTAATTATATCATAGTTGTAATCATTGGAAAAAAAAATAGATAACATATCCTTACCTATTATTTATAAAAATATCATTAAAATCAATTGAACCCGGTTGATCCCGGTCGAACCATATTGACTCATGACCCAGAAGATTTCTCGGTTCAGTTACCGGTCCGGTTTTAAAAACATTGGAAAAAACAGTTACAGTTTTAAAAGAAAAAAATTTAAAGATTAATAGGCTCATTGGATAAAAAAAAAACTTTAAAAGCTGTGTAATAAAGCAAAAATTCTTACAATCACTAATCAATAATGTCTTAAAGACTTTGGCTAGTCTAAAAAATGAAATCTCAGCCTAATTAGGTTTCATTAACACCAAGATACCCATTGACTTAACACCTGAGTACACACCTCTAGTAAAAGTGTAAAACATATATTTTTACTTTTAAAATTACTATTATTTGTTTTTACTCCTTTAATGATTTCTTTTCCTTTTATTTTGAGTTGTTTTCTATCATTTAGTTGTCAAGGTATGTCTTTTTTTATTTATTTTCGGACTCCTATATTGTCTTTGTAATGGTATTTAACATAAGTGTTCATTTTTAGGTGTTGAGAAGTTGCATAGATCAAGTAGATGAAAAACTACAACATGGTTTTCAATATTTTTAGGTGTTGAGAAGAAAAAATTCTGATTAATTTATGAGAAGCTTTGTTAGACAGTTGATTTGATAAACATAGTGTTATATACTACTACAAATCATGAGAATCATTTCATTCCGAATTAACAAGTGTGCCATCTCTTTCAGAGAAGCTGAGATTGCACGTTTCATCAAATTCAATGTTTAATTATATAACTTAATTAACAGTAAAATTCACCAAGACAACTAAAATGAAATTTTGCTCATGAAGAGAGAAAAAAATTCAAATAGTTAAACATAACCAGCTTGAAAGTTACAACAAACATTGATACAAGATGGATGCAACAATAAACTTATGTAGTAGGCAAGCTACATATATTATAAAGTCCTAATCCATAAGCTCTGCATTCTCCACATGGTTTATCAATGTCGAAACCTTTGAGTTGGAAGCTTTCTTAGCTACAATTCCGAAATCGATCTCTACTCTAACTAGAGTATTCTTGTTTACATTGAAGTAGAACACGTAGAAAGGTTCCACTAGAGAGCATGTCGACAGTATGATTTCACCTGCACTTTTCATCTCGGAATATTTTTATGTCGGTCTCGGCACCAGTGCTTTGACACGCATCGACACCTCGCAACGTCTTCCAATGGCAATCTTGAGAATATGTTAACCAAGACATTAGCTGGGATCTCCTTCAAGTTTTCTCTTGGTGGGGACTTGCTTGGGCTGGGAACTACTTGTTTCTGCATTTTTCTAATGGCGGTGTTAAACCCTAGAATCCCGAACATGACGTTTTTTTTTCTTTTTTGGGAGGTGTGGACACAGTGAGTTCTAACGTTTTCTATTTATAAGGAGGACCACAGGTCTGATAGATTGAGATATTACTGTCTTGATAATTTTCAAGTTCATCTAAACGTATATTAGATATACAGTATTATTGGTTTCAATAGAGGATCCTTTGTTTAGACAGTTGATTTGATAAATATAGTCTCATATACTAATAGCTACAAGTACGTCTACAAACCATGTACCTCTTATGTTTGTTGGTGAGAAGAAATGAATAATGAGAATCCTTCCATCTCTTTCAGAGAAGCTGGCTTGTACATTTCTCTTAGCTCTAAATGTAGATCCTGAGGAAGGCCTATAAGGTTCATGAGCCACTGGTTCTTAAAAAGAGTGATGTCATTTTTACAGATTATGACTACGAGGTGAGCTGGTTCAGACGCGTTTGACCAGTTGCCGTCAACCGCTGATGCCAATTCGAATGACCCATTTTTTCCTCTTGGCTTCGGTCTGAACTACTTACTATTCCAGCGAGAACTCAAAACCGGTTTGACTTCACCGGTCTGATGAAATGTGATATTATTTGATATGATGGGAGCATTTTAAAATAATCCAAATTAAGCAATACATGGAGTGGTGCTTCTGTTATTGTCTTGCCTTCTTGTTCGACAAGAAACTATAAACTGTTCACCGTTGTACGAATTTCCTATTTACGTTGTTTTCTCTTTGCAATAAAGAGAAACTGATCCAAAATTAAACCCTAATTTTTTTTTTCTGGGAAGGGTTTACCTGTAGCTTGATTTGTGATATTAATTATGAACATACAAAATTTTAATTTTATTAGTTTCTACAGAGGAAGCTTTGTTAGACAGTAGATCTGATAATTCATAGTCTCATAGACAACAACAATGTGCCTCTTATGGTAATCCCATTAAACAAAAAAATCATCATCAACTGTTTGATATTGGTGAGAAGAAATAAATGATAAGAATCATCGTTAATTAATTGTTACATGCGTGCAGGTTGAGGTTACCAAATTTGTTGTGTGCCCTCTCTTTCATCAGACTATCTATCTGAAAACGGATCAAATTCTATGTTTAATTATAGTAAAATTACGAAGACAAAGTAGGTTACTCAAGAAGAGAAAAAGTTGAAATAGTTAATTAAACATAGATAAGCTTACAAGTTTCAACGAACAATGATACAAGATGGATACAACAATAAGGGTATGGTGTATACAAGAGCACAAACTTATATATATAGAAGGCCGGGGAGCTACATATGTTATAAACGATCCTAATCCATAAGCTCCACATTCTCTACATGGTTTAGCAAAGTCAAAACCCTTGAGCAGGGAGCCTTTTTATCTACAATTCCGAAAGTGATTTCAATTCTTACCACGGTATTCTGCACAATATTGAAGTAGATCACTTCGAAAGGCTCCACTAGAAAGCTTGTCGACAAGACAATTTCACCTGCACTAGTCATCCCGGCAATGTATAGGAAGGAATGTGAAACTGCATACTTCCAGTAAAATGGCAATGTGTAGACAGTATTCGACCATTTGACCTCATCAGTATGATCCTCTAGAACCCTCAGCTCAAAACTTTCTGTGCCTTCATATATAATACCAGAATCTGGCAACAATATGCCCAAGTTACCTTCGTAGTTTATGAGAGCTGAACCCAAAATTGGTAACTCAACATCTAGAAAATTGAACCTCTCCGATTCAACATCAAAGCATACGACCATATAACCTGGTCGAGTTCCATAGCCCATGCGCTTAGCTAAATAATATAACACCCCATCAATGCATACCTCAGTATGTAACGCTTGATGGGGTATCGAACATTCGACCCTTTTCCAGGTCACTTCTCCCGTTCCTAATGTTGAAACTCGACACACATAATCATCAGACACGGTCAATACCTTGAAGACTTTGCCGGTAGGATCATACCCCAAATAGGGTCTACTCAGATTCCTCTTGGTTGTCGCTACGGGTAAAGACATGTACTGTCCTGTGCTAGGGTTACAGATCATCGGCTTCCTAGATTTGGTACAGATCAAACCAAGTATAGATGGACACACATCATCCGAAGAACCCAAACCTTTAGGGAAATGCATCTGGTAATGCGGATATACACAGGGGTAGTCTTGGTCTGGATCTAAATCCTGAGGCATGGAGTACAAGATCCGCTTACCCTTGTATAGGAAGGTGAATAAGAGACGCGGACGAACCGATGACACTTTCAGGTACAGTTGGGTGAAGTCTCGACGACGAAGTAGGCAAGACCAGAGCTTCGACACACAACGACACCTTGCCACGTCTTTCACTGGCAACCTTGAGAATATGTCGATGAAGACATCAGCTGGGATCTCCTTCTTGTATTCTCTTGGTGGGGACTTGCTTGCGCTGGCAACTACTTGCTTCTGCCTTTTTTCCATGGCGGCGTTTAACCCTAGACTCCCAAACATGACTTGTTTTTTATTTCCTTTTTGTTTTTCGAAGGTGTGGACACATTTTCTATTTATAAGGACTTAAAAGGAGGACCACAGCTGGTCTAACTGATGGTGATATTGTCTTGATAATTATTCATTTCATTCAAACATAATTACAGTAGTTCTTGAAACTACCAAAAGATAAAAGAAATTCTCTCATAATGTAAAGTAGTTACATTTTTATGACTGGAAATAACCGTTATCTTTTACCGGCAATTATATTTTCGCGCGTCATTTTTCAAAACGTTCGTTTCCATATATTTTTCGAGCTAAGATACTAATTTGAATTACAACAAATGAGAAAACATTTATTTATTTATTTTTCGACAAATGAGATTCAATCATTTACATTTTCTCTCAGTTTACACTTTTTTTTGTGCAACTTCACCTAAAATTGCAAAAAATACGATAACAAAAATATACCAATTACTCCCAATTTACAAGGTATCTGAGATTATATATGTTCGTTCCAAAATTTGTGTGGGATCATCAAATATTTTGGTATTATTCTATTTGCGACATATTTTCTAGTATATTCTTTTAAAATCGCTAGTTTTTTTGTAATAAAAACTAATTTAAATAATCAATATTCGTAAGTCAAACAAATAATATTTTCTACTAGAACTAAATAATTGTTACTCGAACAACAAGAAATATATCAATAGATGTAAAATCATCAATGATATACCTTAATCTTTTTTTTTAGAATTTAAAAATCATTAGAATAGCGGAGTAAAGACTCAAACATGAAATCTCATGCACATTTGAGTTCACGATGATATACTTTAATCTTTCTCAAAAATGATGATGATGCAATACTTAGCTTGGAAATTATTGAAACTATTTGTGTGTTCATTTTATCGAACAAAAACTAAAAAGAGAGATGAAATGTTTTGTATAGCTTTTAAAAAGAGGAAAATCACATTTTAAATCTTCAAAGTGTCATTGAGTAGCATTTTAAACCTTGAGATGTTTTCACTAACACTATAAACATTTAAAATAATTTCACTAACACTTTAAACCGTAAAACTAACTTTCCTGTTTCTACCGCCACGAAAGATGACAGAACAGTAATATCCGTCAACATGAAATAGTTAAACTAAGCTGGTTTGATTTAAATACTTGTTTAATTAATTCAATTTAATTTAGTTATTGATGAAGATTGATAAAAAAAAATTAAAAATACATCAAAGCAACAAAAAATGAAGAATCATAGGTAAGGTTAAAACATTTGACAATAAAATTGAAGACGATAATATATTTAGAAGATTCATTGGTTTCCAATGAGAAGTCAATCGATTTGAATCAGAATCCAGTGGAGATACATCTATTAAAAGGATTAATAATGTGAAAAGAACGTCCTAAAAGTTTTGTCTACAATGAAGATGAACACAATTTTTTTTTTTTTATAAAAACTAAAACTAATTAAAACAACATAGTTTAACTATTTCACGTTGACAGATATTATTATTCTGTTATTTTTTATGTTGGTACAAAAATGAAAATTAGTTTTAAGGTTTAAAGTGTTAGTAAAATTATTTTCAAGTTTTATAGTGCTAATAAATTTATTTTAAAGGTTTATAGTGTTAGTGAAATTCTTTCGAGATTTAAAGTGCTACTCATTAACACTTTTGAAGGTTTTAAAACGTGATTTTCCCTTTTGTGAATTTTTATTAAAAAAGAGAATATACACTTTGTCCAAAAAAAAGCAGAGAATAAGCAGTTACACTTTGTCCAAGACAAAAAGCAGTTACATTTTTGACACTTTTAAAATAAAAAATAAAAATAAAAAAAACTTAGAAGCCTCACTAGATAAAAAAAAAAAAACACACTAAAAGATGTGTAATTAAGCAAAAGTTCTCACAGCCACTAACCAATTATCTCTTAAAGACCTTTGGCTTTTTTTGTTCATTTGAATTTATATTAATCCATCAAAAAAACCAAGAAATTGCAACAGTGGCAACTGACATTTACTACGATGGTGTCTACAAATAATGTGCCTGTTATGATAAACATACAGACAGTTGATTTGATAAACATAGTCCTTTGACACGCAACGACACCTTGCAACGTATTCCAATGGCAATCTTGAGAATACGTTAACCAAGACATCAGCTGGGATCTCCTTCAAATTTTCTCTTGCTGGAGACTTGTTTGGGCTAGGAACTACTTGTTTCTGCCTTTCTGTCAAATATTTTAGTATTATTCTATTTGTGACAGGTTTTCTAGTATATTTTCTTAGAAATTGCTAATTTTATTGTAATAAAAACTCATTTGAATATTCAATATTCGTAAGTCAAATAAATAATAATTTATACTATAACTAAATAATTTTTACTCCAACAACAATAAAAATGATGATGATGCAATATTTGTTTGATCTCCAAGCTTGGAAATTATCGAAACTATTTGTGTGTTCATTCCATCGAACAAAAACTAAAAAGAGAGATAAAATGTTTTGTATAGCTTTTAAAAAGTTAGGTTATTGAACTTTTATTAACAAAGAGAATAAGCAGTTACACTTTGTCCAAAAAAAAGCAGAGAATAAGCAGTCACACTTTTGACACTTTTAAAATAAAAAATATTAAAAGTGTGGACACAGCTGGTCTAACTGATGGAGATATTGTCTTGATAATTATTAATTTCATTCAAACATAATTACAGTAGTTCGTGAATCTACCAAAAGAAAAAACAAATATATACCAATTTACAAGGTATATGAGGGTATTTATGTTCGTCGCAAAATTTGAAAGGTTTCATATAAAAAGAAAATTGAGAGGATTGATTTGTGATGGATTTGTTTCTCTTAAACGTATATTGATATTATTCTATTTGCAACAGATTTTTTAGTATATTCTTTTAGAAATAGCTAGTTTTCTTGAAATAAAAATTCATTTGAATAATCAATATTTGTAAAACAAAATAATTATTTATATTATAACTAAATAGTTGTTACTCTAACAACAATAAAAAATATCAATAGATGTAAAATCATGAGTGATATACCTTAATTTTTTTTTTTTGAATTTAAAATTTATTAGAAGATCAGAGTAAAGACTCAAACATGAAATCTCATTCACATTTTACTTCATGATGTTATAGTTTAATCTTTCTCAAATAAGACCTTTGGCTAACGTTTTTTTTGTTTATTTGAGTTTATATATTAATCCATCAAAAGAACCAACAAATTACAACAGTGGCAACTGACATTTACCAAAATCATTTACTACGATGGTGTCTTCGTCCGCCTTCGTCTACTATCACCCGAAAGAACCGCCGTTATCCACAACTAGAGTCTATGTGAACCGCCGCCGTCTGAAACTGGAGCCTGAGTAAACCGCCGCCGCAACCGGAGCCTGAGTGAACTGGCACTGCTGGCACCTCTTCAAAGAATTAATCCAGCTCAAAATAAAACAGTTAGTTAATCAAATTATAATGATTAATACAGCTCAAAGATTTTCGTCCAATGATAATCTTTCTCCATTTCATATCATTCCTTCTGATTTCTGTTATGGACTCAGCCCAATTACAATAGTGTCCAAGAAAAACAGTAAAAGAACCCAAATTAACTTGTATATGACAACTGAGGAAGGTGACGATTAAAGGACATAAGGTTCTTTAAACATTTTGGTTTTGTATTATTTGTAATCTAACATCATTTTGGCAGTTTGTTTTATTATAAATAAAAATCCGCACTATGTGTAGAATAAAATAATTAATAATTAATTTTATTGTAATTTATATATACAAATCTATAATATTTATCAGTAAAATTATTATTTAGGATCTAAAATTTATTTGTATAGTATATCTTTTTAGTTTTATTTTGAATATATAAAGTTCTTGTATAATAATTATGATTTAACTTATGGAAATTATTATAATATGAATTTTATATTTTCTCACCATATGAATCAAAATTCTTAAAATTTTGTGGAAATGTAAGTAATTGATATAATTAAGTTATAAAGAAAATAAATAATTAAATTTTGGGTGTTATTAAAAAAAAATTACAGTGGTATGTAAACAGAAATACTATTAAAAACTGAGGACAAATAAAAAAAATTATTTCTCGAGCTTTGTGAGCGCAGCATGTCCGTATTTTTTTGTTTTTGTGAGAAAACTTATACATATAAGGGATATGAACCAAACTAGAGTAATCTCTCAAACGTGATTGGAGGATAAACTCTCTTTCTAAAGCATACATAAACTATAGTAAATTAGTTACATATTATCAAACAAAAATTATCATATGTCTATCTTATTGCTTATGCATTTACTATGTGATTCCTTTTCACGCTGATGATTGCAGTGTTTGAATTTTGGCGTGTGATAATAAAGGTTCCTTGCCTCTCAAGATTTAAATATAAGAACACCAATGACAAATTAAACAATGTTTAAGATCGAAAATCAAATGTTTTAATTTTTTTTTAAAACAAATCATCTATAACTTTTAAAATAACTTTGATAATTAGCATAATCCTTATAAATGCTGTATACAGTTTAACATAAGTATAATATTTAAATAATAACACAAAACCAAACTAAAGTAAAAATATGTCTATTTACTTTAAGATACGTGGACTTGTTATAAAATAGAATATGTAATTTACAAAAGCAAACAAACAAATAATAACGTAACAACAACACAAACTATATAAACTTAGATGATTAAATATTTAAACTACAAAAATACACCACAAAATAACACTACACTAATATATCTCTAATAATAATAGGAGAAAAAATCATAGCATATAGTAGAGTTAAGCAAATTATACGAGTAAATGATTGTAATAACAAATACTATGGAGTTACAAACCATTGTAGGTTTTTCGATTCATTTCAATATCTTAGCATTGTATAAACCATAATTTTCATGATTAATATAATTTCAAAAAATTAAAAATCATACTTTGAATATCAAATGTATAGAATAACATCCCGCGGTATCGTACGAGTCTAACTTAGAGTTACTAAAACTCAAAAAAGTGGAAATTTAATAATAGTAAAAAATCAATTATTTTTCGTTTTTAATCTAAAAATCAAATGAACCGAATCGATAATTCGGCACAACTTCAAAATTCTGTAAGTACCCGATTACCGAAGCACCCAATCCAAACCAAATCGTATTACCCGAAGTCGCATGCCTCTCCTTCTATTTATAAGAAAAATAAAGGTCTAATAGATCAAGACATTATCTTGCTAATTTTCAAGTTCAACCAAATGTAATATTAATAATTCATGAATCAAGTTCAACCAAATGCTAATTTTAGATGTGTATAATATATAGAATCACCAGTGCAAAGCCGTTAATTTTTCGGATGCTAGCTTAGTTTTTTTTTTAAATATGTGCTTTCATATTGCAACACTAATTTGAATGAAATGAAATGAGAAATACGTTTATGCTTTAAAGTTTTAAAAATCGTCTACAATTAATGGAGAATTAGATGAGAATTTTTTATTTCGGGGAGAAATAGCAATTAAACTATCGATTGAAGAAAAAATAGGTAAAGAACTTAAGTTTATAGAAGATATAGAACGAGGTCAAAGTTTGATGTGAATCTAGTACGATATGATAGTTCTTAGGCATAAATAAGAAAGTTTTTTTTAACATACTATTGTGTAATCAAATTGACATGTAGTCAAATCTGTCTTTTAAAGTTTAAATTCATTATAATTGGTAGTTTATTAAAAGCCTATATTTTAGTCAATGTAAACATGAATTTTAATTCATTCATGTGAAAGATGTCTCAAACATTAATACTACTTTTTATGAAAAAGATGTCGTTGTTGTCCAAAGAAAAAAAAATGCTGTTGTTTTCCAAGGTTGTTAATCTTTTTTTTTTTCGTTTTTTTCAATGTTGTGAAAATAGAGATACTCGAAGGATGTATTCTCTTGTTTTTATTAATCAATCGAATAAGTACATTATATAGTAAATGATAAAGCTCTAATACAATGGGAAACTTAAACCGACTTAAAATAAGAAAAGGTGGCCGATAAGCCTTTTGGACTTAGACATATGAATGGGCCGGTTATGGAGATCCATCCTAAGTGATTTACAACACTCCCCCTTGGATGACATAACCGTGCAAATGCTAAGAGATCACCGTAATACGCTTGGGGATGCTGCCTCATTAAAACCTTACTAGAAAAACCCATTGAGACAAAACCATAGTGAAGGAAAAAGAGTACATCACGTATTACCCCCTGTTCTAAGCATCACTAAAAGTCCTTGAGTCTCCGCATCCCAGTATGGTGCGTGAGCTTCTTGAATGTCGATTTCAGTAATGATTTGGTGAAGAGATCGGCTATAGAGATTCACAAGATGGAACTTGCACCACTTGAACTTCTCCAGCCTTTTGTAGTTCATGTGTGAAGAAGAACTTAGGTAAAATGTGCATCGTCCGATCTCCCTTGATATATCCTTCCTTAAGCTGTGCGATGCCGATTGGTTCCTTGTCGTCGGCCATGCCACAATCTGACCTGATATGTTGAGTCATTGATCTCAACCACACACACTCACGACTGGCCTCATGCATAGCCAAAATCTCTGCATGATTAGATGGTGTGGCCGCAATGGTCTGCTTCATTGAACGCCATGAAATTGATGTACCACCGTGTGTATACACATAGTCGGTTTGAGATCTAGCATTATGTGGATCTGATAAATAACTTGCATCAGCAAAACCAACTAAACCTTCTTTGTTATGGTTAGTATAATATAAAGCAAAATCAAGCGTTCTTTGTAGGTAACACAATATATGTTTGATATCGTTCCAGTGCCTTTGGGTCGGACAAGAACTAAATCTTGCTACGAGGTTCACGGCAAAACAAATGTCTGGTCTAGTGCGGCTAGCCAAAAACATTAAAGCTCCTATAGCACTGAGGTGTGGCATTTCCGGACCGAGAATTTCTTCATCGTCCTTCCTTGGACCGAATGGATCACTATCCAAATTTAGGCTTCTCACAACCATTGGGCTAGGCAATGGGGGAGCTTGGTCCATATTAAATCTCTTGAGTACCTTTTCAGTATATGTCATTTGATGCACAACGATTCCATCATTTATGTACTCAATGTGCAATCCCAAACAAAACTTAGTTTTACCTGGGTCTTTCATTTCAAACTCTTTCTTTAAATATTCAACTGTTTGGGCGATTTTCTCAGAGGTTCCTAGGATATTCAAATCATCCACATATGCTGCTATGATTACAACCCCTTTGTTTGCAAACTTCTTTATAAAAATACATGGACTGATGGGATCATTCTTATAGCCTTCTTTGGCTATGTACTCACTTAGTCTATTGTACCACATTCGCCCACTTTGTTTCAATCCATAAAGGGATTTGTTTAGCCTTATGAAGTATTGTTCTCGAGAACCACTCTTATCTTTAAGCTCAATACCCTCTGATAATCTCATATATATATATATATCATTATCCAGTGGACCATATAAATATGTGGTCACTACATCCATTAGCCGCAAGTCAAGTTTTTCTCTTATAGCCAGACTTATTAAAAATCTAAGTCGTTGCATCCATCACAGGGGAGTATGTCTCCTCATAATCTATTCCTGGTCTTAGTGAGAATCCTTGTGCTACAAGATGTGCCTTATATCTCACGATTTCATTATTCTCATTTCTCTTCCTTACAAAGACCCATTTGTGTCCCACTGGCTTTATATCGAATGGTGTCCTTAAGATCGGACCAAACACATTTGGTTTCTTTAATGAATTCAACTCCACGTCAATGGCTTCTTTCCATTTTGAAACGACCTGACCCTTTTTTTTTTTAAATAAGAAAATAATAATAATAAATAAATAAACTACAACTAGTGGTCCCATACCCACTAGCCACCTAACCACAATCACAAACAACAGCGGAATAACAAATGCCAATTAAATAACCAACAAACCAATATCCAATAATACTCCATAATAGAATAATCAATAATCAAACATAACCATTCCAATGTCAAACAACAGGAAACAAGAAACCGGCAACCTAGGAAGTTCTAAAGACCCAACTCTAGCAACCTAGCAACGCTATACAACACCCAATCGAGTCCCTAGAACATCTTCCTCTTCATTGTCTTGATTCCACGATCACACTTTGTCTTTACCTGCATCACAAACACAAATTGAGATGCATGAGTATTTGATAAATACTCAGTGAGGCAATCCTCCCATCTACTGGGCTATACACACAAGCAACAATGATTCCCATGTTCCAAACAATCAATAAACAAAACACACAAACTAAGAAAACGAACATCGTCTCGCTGGAAAGGAGGTGTCGACCGACACCAGCCTAGTGTCGACCGACACTGGCATTGGTGTCGACCGACACTGGCATTGGTGTCAACCGACACTACCCCACAATGTCAATCGGCAAGCCAGTCGACGAGTCCATGAAGATTTTTGGTTTCCTAAATGGTCTTGGCAGGGAATATGATCTTATCACCACTGTCATTCAAAGCTCTCTCAGCAAGCTTGCTCCTCCGACCTTTAATGACGTTGTCTATGAAGTTCAAAGCTTTGAAAACAAACTGCATTCCTATGAAGATAATCTCGTTGCTGCTACTCCTCATCTCGCCTTCAACACTGAAAGGTCCGAGTCTGTCCCTCCTCAGTATGCACCTAATCAACGGGGTCGTGGTCATTGTGGTGGCAACAGAGGCAGAGGTGGCTACTCAACCCGTGGAAGAGGGTTCACTCAACATCAGTCGTCCTCTCCAATCTCCAATCAATCCTCTGGCCAACGTCCAATCTGTGAGATCTGTGGTTGCACTGGGCATACTGCAATCAAATGCTATTACCGGTTCGACAACAATTATCAAACAGAAGTCCAGGCCTTCTCAACCTTAAGGATATCTTATGAGAATGGTAAAGAATGGTACCCGGATTCAGGAGCCTCTGCACATGTCACTTCCTCAACTGATGGTCTCCAGTCAGCATCAGTGTATGAAGGTAATGATACAGTCCTTGTGAGAGATGGAACTTACATTCCCATTACTCATGTTGGCTCTACTACAATCACTTCCTCCAAAGGTACAATTCCTCTTAATGAAGTCTTGGTTTGTCCTGATATTCAAAAATCTTTGCTCGCTGTATCAAAGTTGTGTGATGATTATCCCTGTGGTATTTTATTTTCACACTGATAAGGTTTGCATAATCGATTTGCAAACACAGAAAGTGGTAGCCAAGGGTCCTCGTAGGAAGGGCCTCTTTGTGCTGGAGAACAACGAGCATGTGGTATTTTACTCAAATCGTCAGTGTGCCGCTACAGAGGAAGTTTGGCATCACCGACTTGGACACGCAAACTCGAAGGTTCTTCAGCAACTTCAAGTCAGCAAAGAGATTCAAGTGAATAAGAGAAGCACACCCTCCATTTGTGAGCCTTGCCAGATGGGGAAGAGTAGTAGATTACCGTTTTTTGTTTCTGATTCTCGTGTTTTACATCCCCTAGATTGGATCCACTGTGATCTTTGGGGATCAGCTCCGATTGTATCAAACCAAGGGTTTAAATACTATGCAGTTTTTGTTGATGACTTCTCAAGGTTTTCTTGGGTTTATCCCCTGCATCATAAGTCAGAATTCATATTAGTCTTTACTGCATTTCAAAAGCTGGTTGAGAATCAATTTAGTAGTAAGATAAAGGTGTTTCAAAGTGATGGAGGAGGTGAGTTCACAAGCAACAAGTTCAAAGCTCACCTCAGTGAACATGGAATTCATCATAGGATTTCCTGCCCCTACACTCCTCAGCAAAATGGCTTAGCAGAGAGGAAGCACAGACATCTTGTGGAACTTGGTCTTTCTATGCTATTTCATAGTCATACTCCATTGAAATTTTGGGTGGAAGCATTTGTTACTGCCAACTACATTATCAACCTGTTACCAACTACAGTTCTAGAAAACAAAAGCCCCCATGAGCTCTTACACCGTCAAAAACCAGATTATTCATCTCTCCGAGTGTTTATCTCAGTATGCTATCCGTGTCTTAGACCACAAGTTCATCACAAATTTGATCCAAAGTCATTACAGTGCATCTTTCTCGGCTATAACAACAACTACAAAGGCTATCGTTGCTTATACCCTCCAACTGGTAAAGTATATATCTCAAGACATGTTGTTTTTCTGAGCAAGAACTGCCTTTCAAGGAGAAGTATAAGGATTTGGTTCCTCGTTATGACACCCCATTGCTCCACGCTTGGCAAATCATTAACGAGAGTTCCACTCCAGGAGAGATAGTTGTGCCAGCTTCTACTCCGGTTCAACTACTGTCTAAACCAGTTGTGCCAGCTCAAGAACAGCCTCAGACTCTCATTCCGGACATAGTTCTCACAAAGCCTAATGGAGATGATGATTCAGACGGAGAAGGATAATCTGCAGATATTCAAACCGATAATGCTGCAAAGGAGATAGGTGCTGCTCAACCGGTTCAGTTGGAAAACGTACACCCCATGACCACAAGAGGAAAATCTGGAATTCACAA
Organism: Camelina sativa; assembly: GCF_000633955.1. Lineage (NCBI taxonomy): Eukaryota > Viridiplantae > Streptophyta > Magnoliopsida > Brassicales > Brassicaceae > Camelina > Camelina sativa. The sequence continues at coordinate 11,512,511 of NC_025690.1, read as the reverse complement.
ACCAAACAGACGGTATGCTCTTATCACCTCAAAAGTCAATGCTAATGAACGTAAAACAATCGTTTCTGCTATGAATCACCCTGGTTGGAATTAAGCTTTCCTTGAAGAAGTCAGAAGAATTCATATGCTTCGCACATGGTTTTTGATACCTCCGACAGAAGATATGAATATCCTAGACTCAAAGTGGGTCTTCAAAACGAAATACAACCCTGATGGCACAATTGATAAGCTTAAAGCTCGGCTCGTCGCTAAAGGGTATGATCAGGAAGAAGGTATTGACTATCTAGAAACGTTTAGTCCTGTGGTTAGAACGACAACAATACGACTCGTTTTAGATGTTGCAATAGCTCATAGTTCGCCCATCAAACAGCTTGATGTCTCCAATGCCTTTCTACATGGTGAGCTTCAAGAACCGGTGTTCATGTATCAGCCCTCTGGATTCGTTGATCCAGACAAACCAAACCACGTGCCTCACCAAAGCCCTTTACGGACTAAAGCAAGCTCCAAGAGCATGGTTTGATACTTTCAGTAACTTTCTACTGGAGTTTGGCTTTGTCTGCAGCACTCATGACCCATCACTCTTTGTTTGTCATCAAGATGGACAATACCTCTTATTGTTGTTGTATGTCGATGACATTCTTCTTACAGGCAGTGATCAAGAACTTCTTACAAATCTACTTACTGCTCTGAAAAACAGATTCACCATGAAAGATCTTGGCCCTCCTCGGTATTTCTTGGGCATTGAAATTGAAAGCTACAGTGATGGACTCTTCCTACATCAGACGGCCTACGCTTTAGACATCCTGCATCAAGCAGGTATGAGTGAATGTAATCCCATGCCCACTCTTCTGCCAGAAACAATGGAGAAGCTAAATTATGACCTATTCACGGAACCAACGTATTTTCGTAGTCTTGCTGGCAAGTTAGAGTACCTTACCATCAAAAGACCAGAGTTCAGTTTGCAGTGAACTTCGTTTGTCAACGGATGCACGCCCCAACTGTGTCTGATTTTGGTCTCCTCAAAAGGATCTTAAGGTATGTCAAAGGTACAATCAACATGGGACTACCTATAAAGAAGAACAAGGACTTCACGCTTAGTGCCTTCTGTGATAGTGATCATTCCGGCTGCAAACTAACACGGCGCTCAACCACTGGTTTTTGTATACTTATGGGTTCTAATTTGATATCCTGGTCTGCAAAAAGGCAATCCTTAGTCTCAAACTCTTCAATAGAAGCAGAGTATCGAGCTCTTACTATCACTGCCAAAGAGATCACCTGGATTTCGAACTTACTTCGTGACATTGGCATCTCACAGTACGAGCCTACACAAGTCTTTTGTGACAACCTCTCGGCTGTATACTTGTCCGCCAATCCAGCTCTGCACAACCGGACCAAACACTTTGACACAGACTACCACTACATTCGAGAACGGGTTGCCTTAGGTCTCATCGAGACACATCACATCTATGCCTCAAACCAACTTGCCGATGTTTTCACACAACCACTACCAAAGAAGCCTTTTCTTGATCTTCGTTTCAAACTTGGTGTGTCAGTTCTTCCCACGCCAAGCTTGCAGGGGAATATAAGGAACATAAGCCCAATGGACTCAACTGATGCAAGCTTAGTGGACTCAAACAATGGAGAAGGCCCAAAGATAAAGTCCAGTTAATAGGTTCAACGAAAGAAGACAAAAGAAGTTGTGCCAGCTCAAGAACAGAATGCGGAGAAGAAGACGCTCCACACCATGAATCGGTTCAACGTTCTTCAGTCCTGTACATATGACTCATCATGATGAACTGTAGCTATTCTAGATTGTTCCTCTTGTATCTATAAAAGCAAACCTGTAAACCATGGTTGTAATTATTGAGAAAAGTAAAGTTATTTCACAAAATACAAAAGTTCTCAACCTCTTCCAAATCGTAAAAAACTCAAAACCCATGCCGGAATCATCATTAGGAACCTGTATCAACCAATCCCTAGCAAGAAAACACACAAAACAACAACAAACAAGCAAGAACAAGGAAATCAAGGGCTTAGATTAGCCATGGTCATGCACTCACCTCTTTGTAGGAAGATTTAGACCAAGAGCAACGAATCCAACACTCCTAGCAAGCCTCTAGATCCTTCCTAGCTCCAAATCTCTCAAGAACAGCCAAGAAATCTCACCAATCTCTGTCAAAAACTCGAGAAGAAAGTTCTTCTCCCTTTTCTCTCAAAAACAACAAAGCGACAGACAAAATAACCCCCCTAAACCCTTCTGGTCGACAATTCATTTAAATATCTCAGTCCAATGGTTTTTCTAAACCAAACCGGTCCAAATCGATAATTAAATCAATCTGGTCGAACGAGAAATAAGTGGGCGTTACAATTCTGCCCCCACCAAAATAGATTCGTCCTTGAATCTTGAACAACCCTCAGCCAAGGACTCCTGTGCTACCGAATCCACGGCCCACACTCCTCCTAACGATATACGAAAGGTCACCTCTAGGTGATAGACTCACGCTCCAGGCGTTATTTGCTCTCGACTTTTGGACTTTCCTTTTCTCATAGGCCTAAACCTTGAGTTTTTATTGGCTCTTCATAAGACCTAAGTCTACATGCCATGATGTTGGCTCCTCATCGGACCTAAACCCGCATGCCATAATGTATAAGGAAAAATCCAATATTCGTCTCTCGGGTCGTCATCCTACAGCGCGCCCTCAGATCGTCATCCGAAGTTGATATACCAACCACACTCCCAAGCCACAAAGTCTTAGAATATGGCGGTACTAGGAGAACCAAAGTCCCCCAAGAGTCGCGAGCAAACAATTCTGAACATGTGTGAGTGCTATCCCTATCCAGGTTTCCTTCCCGTGGCTCGCGTAAGACAACACAATGTTCTATCAACCACATATCCCCTCACTGGAATACCTCATGACCACACAAGGATCATCTCAATGCCCCACGGGCCGCCAAAAAGGCCAAACAAATGTCCTAAACAGGACCGCCACAAAGACCAAACAAATGTCCTAAACAGGACCGCCACCAAGGCCAAACAAATGTCCTAAGCAGGACCACCACAAAGGCCAAAAAAATGTCCTAAACAGGACCGCCACCAAGGCCACTCGTCCCGAAGGACCGTCACGAAGACCATCTGTCCAGAAGGACCGCCTAAACAAGCACTATGGCTAAACAGCCCGCCACGAAGGCCACACAATTGGCTAAACAGCCCGCCACAAAGGCCACACAATGACTAAACAGCCCGCCACAAAGGCCACACAATGGCTAAACAGTCTGCCACACAATGGCTAAACAGCCCGCCACATAATGGCTAAACAGCCCGCCACGAAGGCCACACAATGGCTAAACAGCCCGCCACAAAGGCCACACAACGGCAAAACAGCCCGCCACAAAGGCCACAAAAGCCCATCCAAGGCTCTCCGCCGCTAAAAAATGGACGAATTCTAACTCGCATAAAACCTTCTATTTTTAGACCTTCCACTTCTGGAACTTTCCATTTATAGAAACTTCTGATTCAGGAAACTTTCCTCCAAAACACTGCCTTGCGGAAATTTTGTACCCCAAACACCACCTCATCTTGTTACTGAGTCGCACAACCAACCACCCCAAGCGACCAAGTAAACAAGAGAGATGGGCTGGAATACTTCATTCCCGCTCCAGCCACGGACTACGACTATGACCAGGCTAGACAAGTTCAAGTCGCGAGCTGCTTCTCGAACCACTTCTTCAACCTTGCCTTCATCCTCGCCTCTGGCTCCCAAGTCTGCTCCTCAACACCATCACAGTCCCACAGGACTCTCATCAAAGGAATCTTCTTCTTCCGAAGTTCCTTGATCCTCCTCTCGAGAACCCTCACTAGTCTCGCCTCCAAAGTCATGTTGGCTGAAGATCCTCAGGGATCTTAGCCAACAACTGGTCATCCTCACAGAGACACTTCTGCAACATATACACATGGAAAACCTTATGAAATGCACGGATAACCTCAGGTAACTCCAGCCTATATGCCACTGGTCCAACTTGCTCAAGCACTCTGAACGGACCCATATACCTTGGATTCAACTTAGTCTCAAGCAATGACCTGTTCGGACCCCGCAAAATGGCCATCTTGAGGTACACTCTATCTCCAACCTGAAACTCAAGATCTCTCCTCTTCCTATCCGCATAACTACTCTGCCGATCCTAAGCTTCTTTCATGTTCAGCTTGAGAACCGAAATCTTCTCTGAGGTCTCCTGAACAAAATCTGCCCCGTACATGCTCCTCTCTCCCACCTGGGTCCAGCATAACGGTGCACGACACGACCTCCCATACAAAGCCTCATAAGGATTCATGCCAATACTCGCCTGGTAACTATTGTTATAAGAAAACTCTACCAAGCTCAAGTGATCTGCCCAATGGCCACCCCAATCCAACACACACATCCTCAGCAAATCCTCCAACGTTTGGATCGTCCTCTCTGACTGTCCATCTGTCTAGGGATGATAAGCTGTGCTCATATGCACCTTAGTGCCCATCTTTGCTCGAAATGCCCTCCAGAACACCGAAGTGAACTTGGAATCCCGATCAGACACAATACTCACTGGCACCCCATGCAACCTAACTATCTCCTTCACATACTTCTTAGCCAAGACCACTGCTCCATCAGTCTTCTTAATGGCCAGAAAATGTGCCGACTTAGTCAACCGGTCCACAATGACCCAGGTAGCATCAAACGTCCTGGACACTAGCAAACCAACCACGAAGTCAATAGTAATCATGTCCCATTTCCACTTTGGAATGGGAAGACTCTTCAGCAAACCACCTGGTACCTGATGCTCAGCCTTCACTAGCTGACACACATCGCACCTCGCAATCCAACTAGCCACATCCTTCTTCATCCCGACCCAGTGATAGTACCTCTTGAGGTCACGGTACATCTTAGTCGTTCCTGGATGAATAGAGAATATGCTCGCATGAGCCTCTCTCAGGATCTCCTGCCTTAACTCCTCATCCTNGGTCCAGCATAACGGTGCACGACACGACCTCCCATACAAAGCCTCATAAGGATTCATGCCAATACTCGCCTGGTAACTATTGTTATAAGAAAACTCTACCAAGCTCAAGTGATCTGCCCAATGGCCACCCCAATCCAACACACACATCCTCAGCAAATCCTCCAACGTTTGGATCGTCCTCTCTGACTGTCCATCTGTCTAGGGATGATAAGCTGTGCTCATATGCACCTTAGTGCCCATCTTTGCTCGAAATGCCCTCCAGAACACCGAAGTGAACTTGGAATCCCGATCAGACACAATACTCACTGGCACCCCATGCAACCTAACTATCTCCTTCACATACTTCTTAGCCAAGACCACTGCTCCATCAGTCTTCTTAATGGCCAGAAAATGTGCCGACTTAGTCAACCGGTCCACAATGACCCAGGTAGCATCAAACGTCCTGGACACTAGCAAACCAACCACGAAGTCAATAGTAATCATGTCCCATTTCCACTTTGGAATGGGAAGACTCTTCAGCAAACCACCTGGTACCTGATGCTCAGCCTTCACTAGCTGACACACATCGCACCTCGCAATCCAACTAGCCACATCCTTCTTCATCCCGACCCAGTGATAGTACCTCTTGAGGTCACGGTACATCTTAGTCGTTCCTGGATGAATAGAGAATATGCTCGCATGAGCCTCTCTCAGGATCTCCTGCCTTAACTCCTCATCCTTAGGCACACAAATCCGCCCATGCACCAGAACAGTACCATTGGCCAAAACCTGATACTCGGAATCAACATCCTTTGAGGCATTCACCAGCCCCAAATAATTTTCCTGAGCTAACTGTACTCTACTCAGAAGATCTGCCCTATCAGCTGCAATCAAACCCAACGGCTCCAGAGAAACCGCACACAAACTCAATGCACTGATCTCTCCTACCAGAGACTCCATATCCTGCTCCTGAGCCGAAGCCGCCCACTTCTGACTCAAAGCATCTGCAACCAAGTTAGCCTTACCATGGTGATAGGCTATGTCCAAATCATAATCCGCCACGAGCTCCATTTACTGCCTCTTCCTCAAATTCAGCTCGGGCTGAGTGACTATATATTTGATGCTCTTATGATCTGTAAACACATGTACCTTTGCACAATAAAGATAAGATCTCCAAATCTTCAGGGCAAAAACTACATCACCCATCTCCAAATCATGAGTAGGATAGTTGTCGTCATGCTTCTGCAACTGCCGTGAAGCATAGGCAATCACCTTCCCATGCTGCATCAACACACACCCCAAACCAACTTTGGATGCATCTGTATAAACCACATAAGGTTCTCCCTGCTCATGCAAAGCCAACACCGGAGCAGTAGCCAACATCTCCTTCAGGCTTGCAAAGCCGTCCTCGCACTCCTGTGTCCAAACAAAAGGACCATCCTTCCTTGTCAACTTAGTCATAGGTCGTGCTCTGATCGCAAACCCCTGCACAAACCTCCTGTAGTAACCTGCTAACCCAAGAAAACTCCTGATCTCTATGGCATTTTGCGGTCTAGGCCAATCCCTGATAGCCTGAATCTTCTCTGGATCTAAAGAAACCACATCTGCAGACACAATGTGACCCATAAAACCCATCTTACGCAGCCAGAAACTACACTTGCTCAACTTTGCAAACAACTTCTGCTCACTCAGCTTCTCCTGAACTGCTCTCAAATGCACTGCATGCTCTTTAGGACTCTTAGAATAGACTAGGATGTCGTCGATGAAAATGATGACAGACATGTCTAGAAACTCCTGAAACACGTTGTTCATCAATCTCATAAACGTTGTCAGTGTGTTAGTTAACCCAAACGGCATCACCACAAACTCATAATGCCTATACCTCGTTCTGAAAGCAGTCTTCCTCACATCTGCCTCATCTATCGGGATCTGATGATAACCTGACGCGAGATCTATCTTGGAGAACCAAGTAGCACCTCTCAAATGATCCAACAACTCATCGATCCTCGGAAGAGGGTACTTGTTCTTCACAGTGACCCGGTTGAGACCTCTGTAATCAATACATAAGCGGAAACTCCCATCCTTCTTCTTAATGAATAACATCGGCGCTCCCCACGGTGATACACTAGGACGGATGAATCCCTTGCTCAACAATCTTCAAGCTGCTTCTTCAGCTCTGCCATCTCTGCTGGAGCCATCCTCTAAGGAGCCTTGGATAACGGTGTTGTCCCTGGTTCCAGTTCAATCGTAAAGGATCAGACCGAGAAGGTGGTAATCCTTGCAATGACTGGAACACATCCTCAAACTCCTCCACAACCTGAATATCGCTATCCGTAGACTTCCCCACTGACTCCGACATCGATATAGTAACCAAATAAGCCTCACGTCCCTTCTCGATCATCTTCCCAGCCTGAATGGCCGAGATCACGAGACTCCCCGAAGTTGGTTTAACCCCCTAAAAAACCAACTTCCCTCCTGAGCGCTCAAACTCCACTCTACCTCGATGACAATACAGATGAACCATATGCTGATGCAACCAGTCCATCCCCAAGATAACGTCATACAACTCCACTGGGCTGATAAGCAAATCCGCAGGCCAAGACTTTCCCGCGATCTGAATATCGATACCCCTCGCTCGACCAATGACCCTCAAGAACTTGCCTCCAGTAACTCTGACAACTCCTGCACGCTCTCCGGGATCTCCCACGATTCCCACACTCTCTGCACACTCTGGGGTAATGAAGCTATGAGTAGCTCCAGAATTAAACATAACATGGGACTTAAACCCTCCCACCAATAAGGTCCCTACACAAACCTCATTTGTTGAGAACCTAACATGTGGCGCCTGCTCAATCCGTGCCACCTGCTGCTCTTCCGGCTGCACCTGCTGCAACGCTGCCACTGCTATCGGCTGCAACTTGGGACAATAGGGCTTGATGTGTCTTGGCTCCCTGCAATAGTAGCATACACGATATGCTTTCGACGGGACACTCCTCTTGGGACAGCTAGAAATCTTGTGATCCTTGCTCCCACACCTGAAGCAACTCGCACCACTCGACGTCTGCCTAGCCTCCCANTCGTCATGCTTCTGCAACTGCCGTGAAGCATAGGCAATCACCTTCCCATGCTGCATCAACACACACCCCAAACCAACTTTGGATGCATCTGTATAAACCACATAAGGTTCTCCCTGCTCATGCAAAGCCAACACCGGAGCAGTAGCCAACATCTCCTTCAGGCTTGCAAAGCCGTCCTCGCACTCCTGTGTCCAAACAAAAGGACCATCCTTCCTTGTCAACTTAGTCATAGGTCGTGCTCTGATCGCAAACCCCTGCACAAACCTCCTGTAGTAACCTGCTAACCCAAGAAAACTCCTGATCTCTATGGCATTTTGCGGTCTAGGCCAATCCCTGATAGCCTGAATCTTCTCTGGATCTAAAGAAACCACATCTGCAGACACAATGTGACCCATAAAACCCATCTTACGCAGCCAGAAACTACACTTGCTCAACTTTGCAAACAACTTCTGCTCACTCAGCTTCTCCTGAACTGCTCTCAAATGCACTGCATGCTCTTTAGGACTCTTAGAATAGACTAGGATGTCGTCGATGAAAATGATGACAGACATGTCTAGAAACTCCTGAAACACGTTGTTCATCAATCTCATAAACGTTGTCAGTGTGTTAGTTAACCCAAACGGCATCACCACAAACTCATAATGCCTATACCTCGTTCTGAAAGCAGTCTTCCTCACATCTGCCTCATCTATCGGGATCTGATGATAACCTGACGCGAGATCTATCTTGGAGAACCAAGTAGCACCTCTCAAATGATCCAACAACTCATCGATCCTCGGAAGAGGGTACTTGTTCTTCACAGTGACCCGGTTGAGACCTCTGTAATCAATACATAAGCGGAAACTCCCATCCTTCTTCTTAATGAATAACATCGGCGCTCCCCACGGTGATACACTAGGACGGATGAATCCCTTGCTCAACAATCTTCAAGCTGCTTCTTCAGCTCTGCCATCTCTGCTGGAGCCATCCTCTAAGGAGCCTTGGATAACGGTGTTGTCCCTGGTTCCAGTTCAATCGTAAAGGATCAGACCGAGAAGGTGGTAATCCTTGCAATGACTGGAACACATCCTCAAACTCCTCCACAACCTGAATATCGCTATCCGTAGACTTCCCCACTGACTCCGACATCGATATAGTAACCAAATAAGCCTCACGTCCCTTCTCGATCATCTTCCCAGCCTGAATGGCCGAGATCACGAGACTCCCCGAAGTTGGTTTAACCCCCTAAAAAACCAACTTCCCTCCTGAGCGCTCAAACTCCACTCTACCTCGATGACAATACAGATGAACCATATGCTGATGCAACCAGTCCATCCCCAAGATAACGTCATACAACTCCACTGGGCTGATAAGCAAATCCGCAGGCCAAGACTTTCCCGCGATCTGAATATCGATACCCCTCGCTCGACCAATGACCCTCAAGAACTTGCCTCCAGTAACTCTGACAACTCCTGCACGCTCTCCGGGATCTCCCACGATTCCCACACTCTCTGCACACTCTGGGGTAATGAAGCTATGAGTAGCTCCAGAATTAAACATAACATGGGACTTAAACCCTCCCACCAATAAGGTCCCTACACAAACCTCATTTGTTGAGAACCTAACATGTGGCGCCTGCTCAATCCGTGCCACCTGCTGCTCTTCCGGCTGCACCTGCTGCAACGCTGCCACTGCTATCGGCTGCAACTTGGGACAATAGGGCTTGATGTGTCTTGGCTCCCTGCAATAGTAGCATACACGATATGCTTTCGACGGGACACTCCTCTTGGGACAGCTAGAAATCTTGTGATCCTTGCTCCCACACCTGAAGCAACTCGCACCACTCGACGTCTGCCTAGCCTCCCACCTCCTCTTGGTTCCCTGCGCAGGCTTGCCGCCCTTGCTAGAACCTCCCTGGTGCTGAGCCTTACTAGGCTGAACTGCTGGGCTAGCCGCCACTGACTGTGCCCGGATATCCTCCTCAATCCCTATTGTAGTCTCAACCAGCTCTGCACGCGAAGCATAACTCCCCCCCTATAGTGAACCCTCAAGTCATCACGTAGGGCCCTAAAAAACCTCATGATCTGAGCTTCCTCAGACTCCATATTCCGACCCACGTACCTCAGAAGTTGACTGAACTTCAAGTCAAGCTCCCGCTCTGACCGAGTCCCCTGAGCTAGCTGAAGGAACTGCACCTCCAACCTATCCAGCGCCTCCCTAGGGAAATACTTGCGGTTGAACTCCAAGACGNCTTCAAGCTGCTTCTTCAGCTCTGCCATCTCTGCTGGAGCCATCCTCTAAGGAGCCTTGGATAACGGTGTTGTCCCTGGTTCCAGTTCAATCGTAAAGGATCAGACCGAGAAGGTGGTAATCCTTGCAATGACTGGAACACATCCTCAAACTCCTCCACAACCTGAATATCGCTATCCGTAGACTTCCCCACTGACTCCGACATCGATATAGTAACCAAATAAGCCTCACGTCCCTTCTCGATCATCTTCCCAGCCTGAATGGCCGAGATCACGAGACTCCCCGAAGTTGGTTTAACCCCCTAAAAAACCAACTTCCCTCCTGAGCGCTCAAACTCCACTCTACCTCGATGACAATACAGATGAACCATATGCTGATGCAACCAGTCCATCCCCAAGATAACGTCATACAACTCCACTGGGCTGATAAGCAAATCCGCAGGCCAAGACTTTCCCGCGATCTGAATATCGATACCCCTCGCTCGACCAATGACCCTCAAGAACTTGCCTCCAGTAACTCTGACAACTCCTGCACGCTCTCCGGGATCTCCCACGATTCCCACACTCTCTGCACACTCTGGGGTAATGAAGCTATGAGTAGCTCCAGAATTAAACATAACATGGGACTTAAACCCTCCCACCAATAAGGTCCCTACACAAACCTCATTTGTTGAGAACCTAACATGTGGCGCCTGCTCAATCCGTGCCACCTGCTGCTCTTCCGGCTGCACCTGCTGCAACGCTGCCACTGCTATCGGCTGCAACTTGGGACAATAGGGCTTGATGTGTCTTGGCTCCCTGCAATAGTAGCATACACGATATGCTTTCGACGGGACACTCCTCTTGGGACAGCTAGAAATCTTGTGATCCTTGCTCCCACACCTGAAGCAACTCGCACCACTCGACGTCTGCCTAGCCTCCCACCTCCTCTTGGTTCCCTGCGCAGGCTTGCCGCCCTTGCTAGAACCTCCCTGGTGCTGAGCCTTACTAGGCTGAACTGCTGGGCTAGCCGCCACTGACTGTGCCCGGATATCCTCCTCAATCCCTATTGTAGTCTCAACCAGCTCTGCACGCGAAGCATAACTCCCCCCCTATAGTGAACCCTCAAGTCATCACGTAGGGCCCTAAAAAACCTCATGATCTGAGCTTCCTCAGACTCCATATTCCGACCCACGTACCTCAGAAGTTGACTGAACTTCAAGTCAAGCTCCCGCTCTGACCGAGTCCCCTGAGCTAGCTGAAGGAACTGCACCTCCAACCTATCCAGCGCCTCCCTAGGGAAATACTTGCGGTTGAACTCCAAGACGAAGTCAGCCCAAGACATTTCCCTCTGCACTCTCCTGGCTGCCATAGAACTCCACCACAACTGAGCATCCCCAGTCAAATCGTGGACTCCAATATCCACCCAAAACCCCACAAGACATTCCAGAGTATGGAAGTTACGTTCCACACTCGTCCTCCACGCATCCGCAGCAGTAGGATCTGTACCTCCCGAAAACCGCTCGGTACCAATACGGCCCATCTCAGTCAGCATGCTGATATAACAAGAATGGACCCCCACATCCGCAGCCGCTAGCTGCCGCCACCAATGGTGGCACTACCTGAGCCTGAGCTGATGCCACAGGTGGCAACCGCTCTAACAACTGTGCCAGCAAATCCGCAAGGTCGACACCCGAGACTCCACCCACTAGGCCACCCGCACCCGGTGCCCTAACATCACCGGCTACTGGAGCATCAACACCGCCCCCTCCAGCCACACTCATGGAATCCCCCTGGATACCCTGCGACTCGCCCACACCCTCTGCTGTCACACTCTGGTCCACAGTTTCACTAANTACTAACCACCGGGACTCTGCCTCTACCACGACCACGTCCGCGTCCACGTACACGACCAGAAATAGCATCCTCTCTAACCATCTGCATTACCATGAGCAGAAAGCTAAGCACACAATTAACATAACACACAAACAAAAACTCACCGTGGAATCACACTGTAGGCTCGAAGAAGATGTTCTAGGACTCCATGCCACACACAATTGACTAACTCACATAATCAATTAAGACATGCAATCCCAGACAACACAACAGAAACCTAGTGAACCCAAACCTAGAACCGTAAGGGCTCTGATACAAAACTGAGACGACCTGACCCGTTTTTTTTCTAATAATAATAAATAAACTACAACTAGTGGTCCCATACCCACTAGCCACCTAACCACAATCACAAACAACAGCAAAATAACAAATACCAATTAAATAACCAACAAACCAATATCCAATAATACACCATAATAGAATAACCAATAATCAAACATAACCATTCCAATGTCAAACAACAGGAAACAAGAAACCGGCAACCTAGCAAGTCCTAAATACCCAACTCTAGCAACCTAGCAACGCCAGACAACACCCAATCGAGTCCCTAGAACATCTTCCTCTTCATTTCCTTGATTCCACGATCACAAATTGAGATGCACCACAAACACAAATTGAGATGCATGAGTATTTGATAAATACTCAGTGAGGCAATCCTCCCATCTATTGGGCTATACACACAAGCAACAATGATTCCCATGTTCCAAACAATCAACAAACAAAACACACAAACCAGGAAAACGAACATCGTCTTGCTGGAACGGAGGTGTCGACCGACACCACCCTAGTGTCGACCAACACTGGCATTGGTGTCGACCGACACTACCCCACAGTGTCGATCAATGCCATTTTCCAGGTGTCGACCGACACCAAGTAGTGTCGATCAACACTCCACCTACAACTGCGATCCACTCGAAGCCGAGAGTCGGATCTTGCTTCTCAACCTCTTCCAAATCGTCCAATACTCAAAACCCATGCCGATATCATCATTAGGAACCTGTATCAACCAATCCCCAGCAAGAAAACACAAAAAACAACAACAAACAAGCAAGAACAAGGAAATCAAGGGCTTAGCTTAGCCATGGTCATGCATTCACCTCTTTGCAAGAAGATTCAGACCAAGAGCAACGAATCCAACCCTCCTAGCAAGCCTCTAGATCTTTCCTAGCTCCAAATCTCTCAATAACAGCCAAGAAATCTCACCAGTCTCTCTCAAAAACTCAAGAACAAAGTTTTTCTCCCTTTTCTCTCAAAAACAACAAAGCGGCAGACAAAATAAACCCCCAAAACCCTTCTGATCAACAATTCACTTAAATATCTCGGTCCAATGGTTTTACTAAACCAAACTGGTCTAAATCGATAATTAAATCAATCTGGTCAAACAAGAAATATCGACACCACCATGGGTGTCGATCGACACCCACCCCCAAAACGCAGAGTTTTGGTTCGCGGGCGTTACACATTTTAACCAATCTGTTCTTTGAGTGCATTCTAATATAAACGTGGGTTCATGATCCTCATTTATTTCAAGTGCTACCTTGTAAGCAAATTTTTCATCAATGTTGACATCTTTTCGGTTCCATTGAATTCCTAGACATGATATAATTTATTGAGATCTCATTATTATCAATACCTTCAGGACATTGAGGTTCAGCGTCCCAAACTTCATTCGGTACCTTAGGATTTGCCGCGGCCATGTTAAGGGTTTCCTTAACCTCGGTTTGATTTGCACCTTTCTTAGATTTTCGAGAGTTCTTATCTTTGGAACCTATTGGTCTACCACGTTTCAAACATCTCTTAGGCTCTGTAGCAACTTGATTGTGTTCCTTTTGAACATCAATACGTACTGGTGCATTACTGTGACAACCCGTCCTGCGGACCCCACTAGCCGCCGAAACGAACCCCAAGTTGGCCCTGCAAGGCATCGATCATAACCCCTCACTGTAGATATCCAAATCCACCAGTAGGTTATTGGTGCGCCAGGCGTTCCTCGAACCCTTGTCCCCACCCTTTAACAACCTTCCCACAGGACAAGTTGCCACCAATTGATCATACATACCAGCGTGATATGTCTATTTACTTTGAGATACTCTGGGAGGGTTGTTAAAGGTTGGGGACCAGGGTTTGAGGAACGCCTAACGCACCAATAAATTACTGGTGGATTTGGATATCCACAGTGATGGGTTAGGATCGATGCCCTACAAGGCCAGCTTAGAGTCCGTTTGGGCGGCTAGCGGTGGGCTAGTGGGGTATGCGGGACGGGTTGTCACAATTACAAGCTGGTATGTATGATTTTAACATTCTTTGGGTCAACAAAGGAATCTGGCAATTGATTAGCTACCTTTTGTAAAATGTATAATCTTTTGAACCTCTGCCTCACATGCTAGAGTCCGAGGATCTTGCCAATTTAAGGATGTTTGATTCCATGATATTTCTTTGACCAGCTTGTTTATTCCTCCACCTAATGTAGGAAAATCGGATTCAGCAAACTGACAATCCGCGTATCTAGCCTTAAATAAATCACCCGTAGTTGGCTCTAGATACTTCATAACGGTGGGAGAATCATATCCAACATATATTCCCATCCTTCTTTGAGCTCCATCTTTGTTCTCTATGATGGTGCAATTGGTACATATACGACACACCCTAATGTCTTTAGATGGGATATGTTTGGCTCATGACCCGTTAGTAATTGGGATGGCAAATATTTATGCTTACTAGATGGCCTGATGCGTATAAGCTATGCTGCATGTAATATTGCGTGTCCCCAAACCGACACAAGAAGCTTCGACCTCATGAGTAATGGTCGAGCAATCAATTGAATTTGTTTAATGAAGGATTCAGCTAATCCATTTTGTGTAGGACATGATCCATGGGATGTTCCACACTTACCCTCATGGATATACAATAATCATTAAACGCTTGGGATGTAAATTCACCAGCATTATCTAGACGTATAGTCTTAAGTTGAAACTCTGGAAAGTGGGCTCGCAAACGTATGATCTGGGCCATCAATCTAGCAAATGCTAGGTTTCTAATGGACAATAGACAAACATGCGACCATCTAGTCGATACGTCAATAAGAACCATAAAATATCTAAACGCCCCACAAGGTGGGTGTATTGGTCCACATATATCTCCTTGTATCCTTTCCAGAAAATTTAAAGTCTCTTTAGTGACTTTTACTGGTGATGGCCTTATAATGAGTTTCCCTTGTGCACATGCTACACACATGAGATTTTTAGGGATAACTCGTCTCTCTTTAAGAGTGTGCCCATTTGAACCCGGATGGCCAAGCCAGTCATGCCATAAAGTGAATTGTTGATTGAACATCTTGTTCATTGTCAAATTAGCCTCTATCATATTTATTTTAGCATGGAAAGACCAGTAGATAATGCGGGTATAGTCTCTAAGATTTTCTTAGATCCTTGGGTGATTTCAGTAATATGTAGGAACTCTTGGTTTCCTTCACCCTTAGTTTCAACATGGAAACCATTCAAACGAATATCTTTGAAACTCAATAAGCTCCTCTTTGAGCTGGGTGAATTTAAGGCATCACTTATTTCAAGATGTGTGCCATTAGGTAAAAGTATATGTGCATGGTCGTAGCCTTCAATTAGACTTGCTATATCCGCTATTGTGCTAATATTGGCATTTTTCATAATGAGATTAACAAAGTATCTCTTATCCTTCAAAATCGTGTGGCTTGATCCACCATCTACTACAAGTATGATCTTGTCCTCAACCATTTCTTAATATGGACAAGAATTATGTTTAAGACATAAAAGAATAAAACAAGAAAATATATATTGAAGGAAATAAAATAATTGAATTTAAACCAAAATTATAAATCAAAATAATAATCCAATAAAATTCAAAGCATAAAACATGGAAATTAAATCAAGACAATATTTAAGTTTAATTATCCTCTTTTAGACAATCTGAAGTCTCATAATCCAATTGATCATCATTCTCATGGTCGAAATCTCCTTCACCATCGAGATGAACCAGGTTATCTTCTGGATTCTTTTTCAAATTCTCTTGATAGAGATCAATAAGTTGCTTAGATGTCATGCACGTCTTTTACCAATGGTTCCCCATACCGCATCGGTGGCAAACAGATTTGGTCTTATGTTTCGGTTTGAAAATTCCGCGGCCTCTACCTCGATTCCCACGGCTATGACCATCATAATAGTTTTCTTGGTAATTGCCACGACCACCACGTCCTCTACCACCACGGCCACGGCCGTGATGCTTGTCTCTATGGACGTAGTTAGACTCTTTGGTCTCTTTAGGCCCTTGAGGCTCTTTCTTGGTCATATCAACCTTATGGGCTTCTGGTAATGGGGCAGAACCAGGAGGTCTCATTGCACAGTTCATTAGCAATAACTCATAGCTTTTCTCAGCAAGTAGCAAACAAGAGATTATACTTGCATATGTCTTAAAAACCTTTTCACGATACTGTTGTTGAAGCAGTTTGTTGTTGGTGTGAAAGGTTGAGAATGTTTTCTCTAGCAAATCTTCCTCAGTAACCTCCTTACCACATAGTTTCAAGATTGAGACTATCTTAAATAGCACTGAATTATACTCATCCACAGATTTAAAATCTTGGATCCTTAGGTTTTTCCAATCGAATTAAGCCTTTGGTAGGAGCACCGTATTTTGGTGACCATATCTATTTTACAACTCTGTCCAAAGGTCAAGAGGATTCTCAATTGTAAGGTACTGATTTTTGAGACTCTCATTAATGTGATGACGTATAAGCAAAATCGCCTTGTATCTTTCTTTTTTGTTGGTATCATTACCATCCTCGATACATTCACATATATCCTTTGATTTCAAGGTAATCTTAGTAACAAATGCCCATTGTAAGTAGTTGTCTCCAGAGACATTAAGTGCAGCATATTTGAGATTGTTGATCTTGGACATCTATAAAGTACAAAACATGCACCCAATTATTTACATGCGGTATTTAAGACCGAATCATGCAATCGTTTTGGATTATGCCATGCGGTATTCAACACCGAACCATGTAATTAATTTCGTCTAGGCCATGCGGTATTTAAGACCGAACCATACTAATTTTTTAGTAAATAATTTCTTGTCTTTTATTAATATATGCATGAAACAATCCTAGATAAAATTATAGTCTAGTATGAACAAGGAAATATGCAAATAATTTTAGGTTTTCAAGTTTTCCTTTTCTCTAGATAAGATTTCCTTTTCTAGTTAGGATTAAGACAAAAATTTTAGGGAAATATTTTCTCTAGATTTCTGATTTTTCTAGGGTTTTAATTTTTAGGGTTTTATGCAAGACATAGAACAATTTCGATTTTAAGCTTTCAATTTATGCAAGACAAATCACAATTAATCTATCCTAAGCAATTTTTAAACCTCAAAACAATCGGATTTTAATGTTTTAGAATTTAGGGTTTAAAGCTTTAAGGTTTTATAGGATTTAGAACTTTAGGGTTTTGATTTGTTGATTGTGTAATTGTAGATTTAGGGTTAGCCTGTAAAACATAAAATAGTTATTTAATAACTGAACAAGATAGACACATCGGTACACGAAGAACACCTTTGTTCTCGGTTCTAACTTAGAATGTAGGCAATAAACACACTAAAAAAAGGTTATGGTAAGAGAGTCGGTATCTCGTTTAAGATGATACAACCAAACCTTCTTTAGATACTCTGCTCACAACTATCAACTTGTGAGTTGTTAAACTTTAACAAAAAAAAATAGACAAAATTATATTGAAATATTAGTGAGAACCTTATTTTGAGAAATCCAACGGATAAAGTGTTTACGAACCCAAACTTAAAAGCCAAACTACTACACAAATCTTATTATATAAAGTTTGATGTCAAAATTACGAATTAACAAGATCGCGACATTTGTCAATTGTATCATTCAGATGTTAACACATGTCAATTTTAAATTTATTAAAATTATAAAAAATAAAAATGTAAAAATTCAAAACCTACCATAAATAGGTTTTATATAAAAGTAAAATAGACAAAAGAAAACCTAATTTTATTTAAAATATTGAAACAGTTTTAAAATTTAGAAAAAAATCATTATAAGGAAATTATATATATATATATATCATAAAATTCGAACTTATAATATTGTTTAATTATTTTAATTTTAAGTTGCTAATTTTACAAGAAAAATATTACTTTTTATATAGGAAAAAATAATGATTGTGAAAATTATACAATTAATTACTGTTTCTAAAAAAATGTAATTACTCACCTTTACACAAAGAAAAATATTGTTGAAAAAAAAAACATTAAAAAAAGTAGATTGTCTCATATTTTTTTTCACCAATCAAATAATTTATTCAAAAAGACTGCTATTGTAATATATAAGATAGGAGTATGTAAGATTAACATATGCGTTTTTGTAATTAAAAGTTTATCTCTTTACTTCTATATATTGTTTTTACTTACAAAAAGAACTAAATATATATTTTTTGTTAAATTTAATTTAATTTTAATAACTTTGTACTCATCTTGTGATTAATAGTTTAACCGTAGAGTCGCATCTTTTACATCAAATTTCACATTGGACACCTCGGTGTATCTATTTATTTACTAAAAATATTTACTTTATATTTTTTGATAAAGTTAATTTTATTTTAAAAATTATAAACCCGCACATCGGGCGGGTCCTAATCTAGTATGTTTATAAAGTTCTAATCTAGATGCTCCACATTCTCTACATAGTCTATAAATGTATAAATCTTTGAGTATTTAGCCTTCTCAGCTATATTCCCAAACTGGATTTCAACTACATTCAAAGTGTCCAGCACGACACTGTAGTAGAAGATGTAGAAAGGATCGTTTAGATTGGATGTTGATAACACAATTTCACCTCCACTAGTCATCCCGACAATGTCTACATAGGTGGGAGCTATATGCTTCAAACTAAATGGCAATGTGTAGACAATCTTCGACCATTTCAGTTCATCCGCATCTTCCAGAACCCACAACTCAAGACTTTTTGTATGTTCACCAAGTCCAATGTGCTTTGGCCACAGTACGCCCAATTTACCTTTACAATTTATCAGAGTTGAACAATAAAATTTATGTTCCACATCTAGAAACTTGAACGTTTCAGACCTAAAATCAAAACAAACTACCATAACATGTATTGGATTTGTATTTCCAATGCACACAGCTAAATAGTACAAAACTCCGTCGATGCATGTCTCAGTACTTAAAGGTCTATGGGGTATCAAACATTCGACCATTCTCCAGGACACTTTTCCCATTCCTAAGGTTGAAACTAAACTGGCAAAATCCTCTGCCATGTACAGCGTGGGCAAACACAATACCTTGAATAGTTTGTCGATATGATCATAACCAAAATAGGTTTTTATCTCAGACTTCTTAGTTCTCATTCTCGGGAAAGTTATGTACTCTCCTGTGCTAGGGTTATAGATCACATGATTGCTGGTTTTGCTACAAAGAAACCCACGTACAGGGGCATGAGTCTCACAGTCATAGGAATAACTCATACCTTCGTGGAAAGACATATGATAACAGGGAATCAAAGGAACATGGGCACGCTCGGGATGTAGATGCTGAGGTGCGGAGTAGAAGATCCGCTTAACGTTGTGTAAGAAGGTGAATAACATACGCGGCTGAGCCGAAGATATTTTCAGGAATAGTTATGTGAAATCTCGACGACGCAGTACGGACGATGATACAAATAAATTCGCAATCGCGCACAATCACACCAAGAAATCACCAAACGATCGATTGAGTATTCATAAAACACTAACCGATAAGCCAGCTCCCATATTGGGAGAAACCCAGCAAATATTTTTAGAGAGTTTTTACAATTTTCTGATAAGATTCAATGAATGATCACAAAATGAAAACAATCACATGGTTTTGATGTCTCCTCCAACGGCTTCTTAGCCGCTTAATCCATGCCCTCCACGTGTACCGCTTGAGATAACCCGACTTAATTTGATTCCTTCTCACGTGCCACTCCACACGTATGGTTCTGTATCACAACTCCCCCTCCTAACAGAACCTTGACCACAAAGTTTTAAGCCTCAAACGCAGGGAACTTCTTCTTGAGATCGAAAAGAAACTCCCATGTTGCTTCCTCCAATGGTTCACCAACCCACTTAACCAAAACCTTGGTAGCTGCTCGACCCTGTCGATTCACCATCTTCCTTTCCACAATCAAATCAGGTTCCTTGACAAATACCTCAGGCATCACTGTCGGTAGCTGAGTAGTGGTGGACACATTACCAACGAGAACTTTCAGCTGAGAGACATGGAATACCGGATGTATCTGAGAGGACGACGGAAGAGCCAACTCATATGCAACCTCACCACATTTGTCAATGATTTTATAGGGACCGAAATACTTGGGAGATAACTTCTGATTTGCCCTTGAAACCACAGAGTGTTGACGGTATGGCTGAAGCTTGACATACACATATTCTCCGATCTCAAAGTCACGCTCCGTACAATGTTGATCCGCAATTTTTTTCATCTTGTGATGTGCTCGAAGCAGGTGGAACTTAAGGAACTTCAACATATTCTCATGTTCCTGTAATGAGCGAGCACCACAGCCACCTTGCACTCACCGAGTAAATATGGAAGATGTACAGGAGGAGCTTGACCATATACTGCCTCAAACGGGGTCATGTTGGTGGACGTGTGATAGTTGTTGTTGTACCAATATTCTGCTAAAGCGAGCCACTTGCACCACATGTGAGGATGAACGTGGCACATACAGCGCAAGTACGTTTCAAGGCATCTGTTGACGACCTATGTCTGGCCATCGCTCTGAGGGTGGTACGCACTGGAAAACTTAAGAGAGACCCCCTGAAGAGTAAAAACTTCCTTCCAGAACTCGCTTGTGAACACTGCATCTCTGTCACTCACAATCGAAGTAGGACAGCCATGAAGTTTAAAAACATTATCCAAGTAAGCCTGAGCAACTGAAAGAGCACTGTAAGGATGCGACAAGGCAATAAAATGTGCTGCCTTACACAGTCGATCCACAACCACCATGATAACTGCCTTTCCTGCAGATTCAGGCAAGCCATCAATGAAATCCATAGATACGTCGCTCCAAACTATCTCCGGAATTGGTAGTGGCTGTAGCAGACCAGGAGAAGCTGCATTATCGCTTTTACATTGCTGGCAGATACTACATCCCCGAATAAACACTTGTATGTCCTTCACCATTCCCCTCCAGTAAAATAATCTCTTCACCCTCTGATAAGTAACTTCACGACCCGAGTGACCACCCACACCAGAGCAATGTAGCCACTCCAAAATCGAGTTCTTAATAGCAACATCAGCGGGTATGACAATCTTGTTCTTGCGCCTGAGAATGTCTTGGCTCCAAGAGTAATTCTTCTTGGCTTCAGGATCCTGTTTCAAACGGACAATAATGTCTTGAACCACGTTATCCACAGCATACGCAGCTTGAATTTCTCGCAACAAGTCACACTCAACAGTTGATATTGCCATATGCAATATCTCAGATCCTTCTACTCGAGACAGGGCATCCGCCACTACATTTTCCTTACCCTGCCTATATTGAATCTCGTAATCGAACTCCAACAGTTTCGGCAGCC
Source organism: Camelina sativa (assembly GCF_000633955.1). NCBI lineage: Eukaryota > Viridiplantae > Streptophyta > Magnoliopsida > Brassicales > Brassicaceae > Camelina > Camelina sativa. The sequence continues at coordinate 11,490,746 of NC_025690.1, read as the reverse complement.
ATTGTTGCTGTATTGGTGTATTGAGTCTCTGTTCTAGCAGATATTTGAGACTTCTTTGATCCGTTTTGATCACAAAATGCTTCGACAAGAGATAATGTCTCCATTTGCGGACCGCAAAGATAACCGCCAAAACCTCCTTCTCGTAGATGGACAAATGAAGTTGCCTCCCCTCTAGTTGTCGACTAATGTAAGCCAGTGGATGACCATCCTGCATCAGCACCGCACCAATTCCCTGGCCACACGCGTCTGTCTCTACCACAAAAGGTTTGTCAAACAAGGGCAAAGCTAAAACAGGGGCATTACATATAGCAACCTTCACTTCCCGAAAAGCACACTGCGCTTTCTCATTCCACTCAAACGCATCTGTTTTAGTCAAAGCATGCAATGGTGCTGTGATCACTCCAAAACCTTTGATAAACCGCCTATAATATAAATAAACTCGCAATCGCACAATCACACCAAGAAATCACCAAACAATCGATTGAGTATTCATAAAACACTAACCGATAAGCCAGCTCCCAGATTGGGAGAAACCCAACAAATATTTTTAGAGAGTTTTTACAATTTTCTGATAAGATTCAATGAATGATCACAAAATGGAAACAATCACATGGTTTTGATGTCTCCTCCAACGGCTTCTTAGCCGCTTAATCCACGCCCTCCACGTGTACTGTTTGAGATAAGCCGATTTAATTTGATTCCTTCTCACGTGCCACTCCACACGTATGGTTCTATATCAGACGACCAGAATTTGGACACGCAACGACACCTCGCAAGGTCTTTAACAGTCAATCTGGAGAAAATCTCAATCAAAAGATCAATTGGGATCTCCTTCGAGTTTTCTCTTTGGAAGTTGCTTGGGCGGCTGACTTGCTTCCGCTGTTTTCCCATGGGGTGCTAAACCCTAGAATCCCAAACTTCGACAGCGACTTCTGTTTTTCTAGATTTGTTTTAAGATTATTTTAAGAATTTTATTTCTTTTTTTACGTTCAGATTTATAATTGGACTCTTTTTTTTTTGGTAAGAAGATTTATAATTGGACCTAGAGAGTCATTTTTTTTTTGTTTAGAGGAAAACGAGGTATACCACTGAAGATTAATTTGGACATACAGTATTTAACAAAGTCTCTATGTGAAGTGACTGAAGTATATCGATGATCGATCTAGATACTAGTTTACAATAAATTTAATGTTTTACGCATATTCATAGGTAAGTGACAAGCTATAAAAGTGATTAGTGTCGACTGTCGAAAAGGTTATATAGTTAAGATTCTTATTTCTTCTACTTTACGCTTCTCTCACATTAATTTTCTTACTAGTGCTTCGAAAAGATTCTCAAAATCGTATTGTTGGAAAGAGTTCATTCTTTGTTCTAATCCCAACTGGTCTATTGTATTGGTGAATAAACCAAACACATAGATGTAGGATGACTAAGGATTCGAGATAGTCCAATTTACTGTACGCGATTAACGAATAAACTAAGCATTCTATTGTAAACAAAGAGTGTAACGTGTCGTCCTTCGGCTTGGCTAGATAAAAAAGAGAAGTGGAGTGGTTTCGTCACTTTAGAGTTTAGATTAGTGAGAAAGAAAAAAAAAAGAAAGAGAAATGGCAAAGACTGATGAGTCTTCATGGGTTTACAAGAACCGTGACGCGCCAGTGAAGGCGCGTGTGAAAGACCTTCTCACTCGCATGACTCTGCCGGAAAAGATCGGTCAGATGACTCAGATCGAACGTAGCGTTGCTTCTCCTCAAGTCATTACAGATTCTTTCATTGGTAATATATAATACTGACTAAACCACTGAACATTCTATTATTGTCTTTGTTTTGGTCAACGAACAGATTCTTTCGTAACGTAAAAAAAAAATACTTTATTTATGAATTATTTTTTTTGGTATTATAGGCAGTGTACAGAGCGGCGCCGGAAGCTGGCCGTTCGAGGACACTACTGTTTGTTCCGAGGGATTACACAGTTTAAACAAATAAGATTTAGTGGGAAAGAGCGAGCAAATTCTTTATTAATCGGGGAAAACGTGAGATCGTAACTTAAACAAGTCGTATTAGAGTTTGTTATTCCACAGACGAACTAGTAAGCTTAAAATGACGAACTGAAAACAAGACGAGTTATACGAAAGATAATAGCAGTTTTCGATGCAAAGTATTGCTATGTGGGTATTGTCCGCGGGTCAGGATGGTGATCCCAATAAATGCTTTCTCCTTTTATAGGAGACTGTTGACCTAGGAGAGTTTAGAGTTTCCTTCACGAATTCCCGAGATTGCCCTTTTGCGGGAATTAATGACTTGTTTCCAATCTTGTCGGGCCGAGGATACAACTAACGAATCTCGTTGGGCCGACTGGCATGTCAGACGGATTCTCCACTTTGCGCAAAAACCTTCGAATTGGAGCGACGTGAATTGCGCGCCGTAGTCGGTGACGATCTCATACGGAATTCCGTGCCTGCAAATGATGTTCTTCCACACAAATTTTTGGACTTCGTTTGTTCCGATTTTTGCGTAGGCTTCGCCTTCAACCCATTTGGTGAAATAATCCGTCATAATGAGAATGTATTTCTTTTGACGGGACGCAGGGAGAGGTCCAACGATATCCACTGCCCATCGCATAAAAGGATATGGTGGAGAGGTCGTTCTCAACAGTTCGGTTGGCGCGTGGATGATCGGAGCGTGGCACTGGCATTTCTCGCATCTAGCGACGAACTTGTCGCAGTCGTCGTTCATGGTTGGCCAATAATGACCATTATTGCGTATGCGTTGTGCGAGCGCGCGACCTCCTGAGGGATTACCGTCGGAACCTTCATGAACCTCTCTCATTACATCGTTGATTTCTTCGGGACCGACGCAAGTCAAAAGTGTACCAGATGCTGTTGCCACGACGGAAGACGTTGCCATCGAGAAGTGTGTAATGCGCACAGCGAGTTCGAAGGCGCCGGGCCTCCCACTTGTCCGAAGGGACAATGCCGTCTGCGATAAAACAACGGATTTCTTCTTGCCAATCGTGTGGTCNGATACAACTAACGAATCTCGTTGGGCCGACTGGCATGTCAGACGGATTCTCCACTTTGCGCAAAAACCTTCGAATTGGAGCGACGTGAATTGCGCGCCGTAGTCGGTGACGATCTCATACGGAATTCCGTGCCTGCAAATGATGTTCTTCCACACAAATTTTTGGACTTCGTTTGTTCCGATTTTTGCGTAGGCTTCGGCTTCAACCCATTTGGTGAAATAATCCGTCATAATGAGAATGTATTTCTTTTGACGGGACGCAGGGAGAGGTCCAACGATATCCACTGCCCATCGCATAAAAGGATATGGTGGAGAGGTCGTTCTCAACAGTTCGGTTGGCGCGTGGATGATCGGAGCGTGGCACTGGCATTTCTCGCATCTAGCGACGAACTTGTCGCAGTCGTCGTTCATGGTTGGCCAATAATGACCATTATTGCGTATGCGTTGTGCGAGCGCGCGACCTCCTGAGTGATTACCGTCGGAACCTTCATGAACCTCTCTCATTACATCGTTGATTTCTTCGGGACCGACGCAAGTCAAAAGTGTACCAGATGCTGTTGCCACGACGGAAGACGTTGCCATCGAGAAGTGTGTAATGCGCACAGCGAGTTCGAAGGCGCCGGGCCTCCCACTTGTCCGAAGGGACAATGCCGTCTGCGATAAAACAACGGATTTCTTCTTGCCAATCGTGTGGTCGCTCGTGAAGTTCGGGTTAGCGTGCGATGATGACGCTCATTCGTGAGATGGTGACGATTGTTCCTGAGACGACGAAGTTCGTCCTTCTTCGCTGGTCGCGGATCCTTGCTCGGCCGAGCACTCCACAGTTGGCACATTTGCCGGTGGTTCAATGACGAATAGCGTGAGTACGGGGTCGCTGTCCTCTGTTCTTTGCTTTTTCGAGACTCGATCGCTGAAGGTCTCATGTTCGATAATCTGTTTTTTCTTTTTCTTATCTTGGATATTTGGCTCGGCGTGCGCGAGGAGATTGATGCTTGGTCGATCGATGCTCTCGACAGGGATTACTCGGCGTAAGTCGGGATCGGAGGTGGATGCGAGGACGGCCAGAGCGTCGGCCGGTGCGTTGTCACTTCGGGGAATTTTGTTCAGCTCGAATGTCTCAAAATTGTTGGACATATCTTGGACAACTCTGAGGTAGGCATCCATGCGGTCGTTCTTTGCCTCGTAATCGCCGCTAAACTGGTCAGTTACCAGCTGTGAGTCACAGAAGACTTGTATCTTTTCAACCCCTATTCCACTTGCCAATCGCATGCCGGCGATTAGGGCTTCGTACTCGGCCTCGTTGTTCGAGGCGGGAAAGGCGAGCCGGAACGATTGCTCGAGTACTTCACCCGTTGGCGAGACGAGGTGAATGCCGATCCCGGAGCCGTGTCGAGAGGATGCGCCGTCCACGTGCAGTGTCCACTTCTCCTCTCGCGGACAGCCGAACTCTAGCTCGGGGGGAAGTTCGATCAAGAAATCGGCGAGCACCTGAAATTTTGCACAAGTGCGGTTTTTATATTCGATGTCGTACTCGCTGAGTTCCACTGCCCACTATGCCAAGCGGCCTGATTGACTGGGGCTGTGGAGGATGGTTCGCAGGGGTTGGTTGGTTAAGACTTCAACAGTGTGGGATTGAAAATACGGCCGAAGCTTCCTGGCTGAAATAACTACAGCGTAAGCGAGTTTTTCCAACGTGGGATATCGGAGCTCGGCTCCGTCTAAGCTTTTACTCACATAGAAGATTGGGTGTTGTTCTCCTCTGTCCTCCTTGATTAGTACGCCACTGACCGCCGAACCGGAGACAGCGATGTACAGATATAGAGTTTCGCCCTGATCGGGCTTTGCTAGGACAGGGGGAGTAGCTAGGTAGTGATTGAGTTCTTGGAAAGCAGACTCGCACTTATCATCCCATTCGAAATTTTTGTTACTACGAAGCAACTGGTAGAAAGGTAGACACTTATCGGTAGAGCGTGAAATAAATCTGTTCAGAGCAGCTCGGGTGTTGCGTGGAGATGGGAGGTTGGTGAGCGCCGAAATTTGTTTCGGGTTAGCTTCGATACCTCTCTTCGTGACGAGGTATCCTAAGAATTCTCCAGAAGTCACGCCGAACGAACACTTGGGTGGGTTCAGCTTCATATTGTATCGGTTTAACACTTCAAAACACTGAGCGAGATGCAAGACGTGATCAATGGCCTGGGTTGACTTGACCAGCATATCGTCGATGTAAACTTCCATGGTTCGTCCGGGGTGCTCGGCAAACATGCGGTTTACGAGGCGCTGATAGGTTGCACCAGCGTTCTTGAGGCCGATTGGCATAACCTTGTAACAGTAAGTTCCCTGATCGGTGATGAAGGCCGTTTTCTCCTAATCGTTTTTGTGCATCATAATTTGGTTGTATCCTGAGTACGCATCCATGAACGACANAAGTCCCCGTCGATAAGCATTGATAGAACGGACCGAGTCGCGGCAAGTCGCCAGACCACCCATGATCATGTTTATTCTTCGGCGTGGAGCCGGAGCGTTGGCATCCTCAGTTCGCTCGGGATTCTTTTTATGGGTTGGTGGGGGCGGCGGTAGAGTTTTGGGTCTCGGTTGTGGCGCAGTGGCGGCGTTATATTGCTTGCTCGGGTTTTTGTTCTCAGGATTGAAGAAATGGTTATCCCTGTGAGCGGCTATTTGACGTCGCTCGAGATCGACGTCAATTTGGCCTTCTTTAAATTTGTCGAGCAATACTTGTTGGAGGGTGCGGCACTCTTCTGTTGAGTGTCCTGCTCGCTTGT
>NC_025690.1:11483324-11483943 GCF_000633955.1 Camelina sativa | reverse complement strand
TTGATCGGTTTGAACGTCGAGTCCACATTGAGCTCGTGGCAGGTTATGTTTGGGTCGATGCCGGTCATACTGTTCATGCTCCATGCAAAGGTCGCTGCGTTCTGGCAAAGGAACTTTACGAACTCGTCCTTGATTGGTTGTGGTAGGTCGGCCCCAATTCCCACGCATCGAGTTGCGTCGGAAGAGTCAATGTTTACTTGGACGATTGATTCAGAGTTAGGGCGATCACGACTGTCTGGGCGCTCGGCTGAGTCCGAAACGGTGAACGTCCGGGCGTGGCGTTGTTGACGCTCAATGATGAAGCAGGTTCGTGCTACCAGCGGGTCCCCTTGTAGTGTAAATATTCCTCTAGGAGTTGGGAACTTTACGCACTGATGGTAAGTTGACGCCACAGCCTTCATCTTATGCAGCCAAGGAGTGCCGAGGATGACGTTGTATACGATCGGCTTGTCGACGATAGCAAAGTTGATGCAATGCATCGTCCCGCCCACATAGACTGACAGCATGATCGTACCTTCCGTCATCACCGTGTCACCGTCGAATCCGGTGAGAGGTTGAACATCGTGCTCGGTGGTCCGCAAGTCGATTTCCATTTGAATGAGCACGTCTTTGAAAATGA
>NC_025690.1:11478441-11483257 GCF_000633955.1 Camelina sativa | reverse complement strand
CGATTCTTTTAAACCTCTCCATGAAGTCTCGGAGAGATTCATCGTTTCGCTGGAACATATTCCAGAGATCGGCGTTCGACGCGCCCCGAATCATGAATGTAGAGTGATGTTGGAGAAAGGCGGTGGTAAGCTCGTGATAGCTCCCTATCGAGTTCGGCGGGAGCCGGGAGAACCATCCTAGAGCCTCATGGGCTAAATTCTCAACGAATAGCTGGCAGCAGCCAGCCTTGTACTCTTCGTCACTGAAGTGAGCTCGGCTGATTGCGAAACTCATTGACGTCAAAAATGGTTTCGGATCGTCTAATCCGTTGTACGGGGTGAACTTGAACTTGTTTACGTAGCGGACTTGAATGCGGGAGATTCGTGCCGTGAACGGTGAGCGTTGGACTTCTTCGAGCACTCGATCGAGGTTGGGAGCAGAGCTCGTGGCTCGATGGACTCTGGAAGAGAGTTTGTGGACCATCGCCTCTAGGCGTCGTATGGTTTCATCTTTGAGATCGGCTTCGGGCTGTTGGATCGGCAGTGTCGGAGTCGGCGGGCTACCGCTTCTTTGGTCATGGCCGTCTCGCAGCTCCTCATTTGGCTCCTCTCTACTGCGTCGATCAACGGATCCTACGATAATGGACGTCGGGCGGCGTCTGTGGCCGTCGTATCGGTCCTCCACAGAAGGTTGCGCTGGGGGAGGATTCTCGTTCTCGCCGGCAGGACTGCTGTCGTTTCGGCGCTCGCCCCTCCTTCGTTGGAGCCTGCTAATTTGGTTCAGCGAGACCTCTTGTGCGGCTGCGATGGCCTCGAGCCGTTCGTTCGTTCTTGCTTCTTGGCCATCAAGACGACCGAGAATGACCTGCATCATATTGTCGAGTCTGATTCTTTGTACAGGTAAGGGGAGAGTGGCGCTGGAGAGAGCGGTAGCGTTGGTGAGAGCGGCGGTTAGGAGGGCAGCGGCGCTGGTAACTAGCTGGTCTGCGACAGGTCCGGCTCCGGCGTGCGCAGCTACGGGAGGCTCGGAGGATGTGTCAGGCGCCGGCGGAGAGACTGTGCTCGGCAGTGGGCCGTCGTCTGGGCTCGGCAGGGAGCCTTCAGTTGGGCTTGGCAGGGAGCTCGGCAGGGAGCTCGGCAGGGAGCTTGGCAGGGAGCTCGGCAGGGAGCTTGGCAGGGAGCTCGGCAGGGAACTCGGCAGGGGGACAGTTCGCGTTCTCGTTCGCCCCCATCGCTGCCCCGTTGGCTGCTCCGTTGCTTCGTCGAAGTTTTCGCTAGGGTTCGTCATGACTTTTGAGATTTCGAAGAAGTGAGGATCGTCTGTTTTGACTCGTCAAAAGAAACGCTTTACTCTTGCCCCACGGGGGGCGCCAATTGTTTGTTCCGGGGGATTACACAGTTTAAACAAATAAGATTTAGTGGGAAAGAGCGAACAAGTTCTTTATTAATCGGGAAAAACGTGAGATCGTCACTTAAACAAGTCGTATTAGAGCTTGTTAGTCCACAGACGAACTAGTAAGCTTAAAATGACGAACTGAAAACAAGACGAGTTATACGAAAGATAATAGCAGTTTTCGATGCAAAGTATTGCTCTGTGAATATTGTCCGCGGGTCAGGATGGTGATCCCAATAAATGCTTTCTCCTTTTATAGGAGACTGTTGACCTAGGAGAGTTTAGGGTTTCCTTCACGAATTCCCGAGATTGCCCTTTTGCGGGAATTAATGACTTGTTTCCAATCTTGTCGGGCCGAGAATACAACTAACGAATCTCGTTGGGCCGAGTGGCATGTTGGGCGTAGCCCATATCCAACAGCTACGTCGTCGGATTGGGCGGATATGATCGACGGTTTTCAGCGTTCAGCATTAGCGTCGCGTTTGGGGATTCCGATAATCTATGGCACTGACGCTGTTCATGGCAACAACAACGTCTACGGTGCTACCGTCTTCCCCCACAACATTGGTCTCGGAGCCACAAGGTTTGATTACGCCACTCTCATTCATTTTGACCAAACTTTAATTTCTATCTTCTGCAAAAGAGGGTAGAGAGACAGAGAGATTTTTGTATGTAACGGAGGTTTTAGACATTTTGTTGACATTTCAAGATCTTACAGACGCAGATTTGGTCAGAAGAATTGGAGTTGCAACTGCACTTGGAGTAAGGGCTAGTGGCGTTCACTGGACGTATGCTACCTGCGTGGCTGATGAAAGAGCTAAACCTAGGCAACGAAGTTACTAACAACACGCCCATCATCAAGGCACATTCTGGGTCCATACGTGTTAAAAATACGAGCAATTCTAACCTGAAAATTGCAAAATTAATTAGACAACAGTCATATATCCGTGATTTGGATAAATAGTCATCAATATTCACTCATCAGTTCTAAACATTCCAACATTCAAAACAAAAGGAGAAACAACATCATCAAATGTAAACATCTTGATACACAGCAAGAGGAAGATTTGGAAACTAATGGGTAGAAAATTCCAAGAATGACTATGAGTTGCAAATTATATAAGTTCTTCATCAACTGAGCTAAGAGCTTGCAACAATATACAATCCACTGGATGATTATAAGAATTTACCTCAACACCAGCCCCTCTGTGATAATCCATGGCCAAGGTTTCTGCAGTACGCTTTCCTTCATCATAGCAACACCAGCTGATGGAACAGAGTGTCCAAGACCGATCAAAGCGATTCGCTTTGCTCCAAGACCCGAACTCGTCATCAAAAAAAAGAAAAAAAATCAAAACTTTGAACTCGATTGATCAAAGGAACAAAGCTAATCTACGGATCATTGAAATCGATACAAAACCCATCTCATATCAGTCAGAGTAAAGCAAAAACAAACCTTGTGAGGCCGAGAGTATGACCCATGGTTTAATTTTCGCAAAATCAAAGAACCCTAATTTTCCCAAATCAAAGAACATTAATTTCTAAATCCTTAACTAAACAAAAATTGATACAACAATATGATCGAACATACCATGGGACCGTCTCCGAATTGGTGAAGGAAAGGATCCGAATTGCTGGTCTCCGATCGTACCTCACCAAGTCGCGAGAGAGAAGTATAAGAAAAATCAATTTTTTTTTTGTTTTATATTAAAATACACCCAACCATTCTTGACCACGTCGATGGTTCTTAAAAATTCTTAAACTCCTTAATTAAGAAGCTCTTCTTAGTATTCTTGCCATTTCTGATTTATTTTTATTCATATTAAAGTTAAGAAGTGAGACTTAGAGCTCCCGATAAACTTACTCTGAGCTGGTTCAAACACGTTGACCAGTTACCTCTAAATGCTGATGCTGATTCGTATGACCCATTGTTTCCTCTTGGTTTTGGACTCACTTGCAACTCGAGAGAATTTGTAACCGGTTTAACTTCACCTGGCTGATTCAGAGGATCGGGTAATAAAAGTGTATGATTGAAAAATGTATGTCCTTATCTATAATTAGTGGATTTTTCAGTAGTTCTTGGTTTTTTACTCATTTTTTTTTCAAGATTTGACATGTAACATATTTTAGTTCAACCAATTTGTAACCAACCCACATGTGTTGATTAAGTTAATCAAATGGGATTTTTTTTTACTTACACCATTTAAGTGAGAAGTTGAATGTCCTGTCAAATCAGTGTGCCACGTCTCCTCGGAATTGGCTATAGTATAGATAAAGAAAAGTAGCTGAACTTTGCGAGAAGAACACGACCGACACACGAAGAAGAAGAAGAAGAGTAAAGAGATTCAAGAATATGGTAGTCAAGGAGGAGTCTTCATGCGTTTACAAGAACCAAGACGCGCCAGTGGAGGCGCGTGTGAAGGACCTTCTCTCTCGCATGACTCTGCCGGAGAAGATCGGTCAGATGACTCAGATTTAACGCACCGTTGCTTCTCCTGCCGCCATTACAGATTCTTTCAACGGTACAGACAAACAACACAGTCTTTTTGTTTTGTTTCACTTTGGTTTTAATTCTTGATTCTTTAAAAATGAATTTTTAGTGTTCTTTTTTTTTGGATAATCAGAGTATAATTTATGGATTTGGTGTTACAGGAAGTGTACTAAACGCCGGTGGGAGTGCGCCGTTCGAGGATGCTAAGTCGTCGGATTGCGCTGATATGATCGACGGTTTTCAGCGTTAGGCGTTAGCGTCGCGTTTGGGAATTCCAATCATCTACGGCACTGACGCTGTCCATGGCAACAACAATGTCTACGGCGCCACCGTATTTCCCCACAACATCGGCCTCGGAGCCACCAGGTCTTTTTTTACAACATAAGCAAACTAAAAATTCCAAACAGAGGAGAGAGAATGAGATATAGTTGCAGAGAATTTGACATTTTGGATTGTGATCTGTAATGGTGGCATTGATCTTGGTTGAGTTGTTCTGTTTTTGTCTTTTTATGAAACTTGACTGAACCTGTTCACCTATTTGAAATTCTGATTAGCTTTCAACTAGCTCCTGATTACAAGGTAGGAGTAGACTAGTAGTATTGCAGTAGTGGTGATTAGAATCTGATTGTGTTCAAGATTAGGTGCCTCTATTGCAGCTATGCTGCGTAGCCTGCGTTTGGCTGTTATGTTGTTAATATGATAACACTTGTAGTTGTTGTGGTAATTTTGTAGAGATGCAGATTTGGTCAGAAGAATTGGAGCTGCAACTGCACTTGAAGTAAGGGCTAGTGGTGCTCACTGGGCGTTTTCTCCCTGTGTGGCTGTAAGTCCCTTTTATATATGTAAAAAATTAACAACTGAAACTGAACATAACGATTTGTGAACTTTTGAATGAAATGTTGTTATGTTGTCTTTTTAACAGGTCTTGAGAGATCCGAGATGGGGACGAGGCT
>NC_025690.1:11447893-11474380 GCF_000633955.1 Camelina sativa | reverse complement strand
ACATCTTGATACACAGCAAGAGGAAGATTTGGAAACTAATGGGTAGAAAATTCCAAGAATGACTATGAGTTGCAAATTATATAAGTTCTTCATCAACTGAGCTAAGAGCTTGCAACAATATACAATCCACTGGATGATTATAAGAATTTACCTCAACACCAGCCCCTCTGTGATAATCCATGGCCAAGGTTTCTGCAGTACGCTTTCCTTCATCATAGCAACACCAGCTGATGGAACAGAGTGTCCAAGACCGATCAAAGCGATTCGCTTTGCTCCAAGACCCGAACTCGTCATCAAAAAAAAGAAAAAAAATCAAAACTTTGAACTCGATTGATCAAAGGAACAAAGCTAATCTACGGATCATTGAAATCGATACAAAACCCATCTCATATCAGTCAGAGTAAAGCAAAAACAAACCTTGTGAGGCCGAGAGTATGACCCATGGTTTAATTTTCGCAAAATCAAAGAACCCTAATTTTCCCAAATCAAAGAACATTAATTTCTAAATCCTTAACTAAACAAAAATTGATACAACAATATGATCGAACATACCATGGGACCGTCTCCGAATTGGTGAAGGAAAGGATCCGAATTGCTGGTCTCCGATCGTACCTCACCAAGTCGCGAGAGAGAAGTATAAGAAAAATCAATTTTTTTTTTGTTTTATATTAAAATACACCCAACCATTCTTGACCACGTCGATGGTTCTTAAAAATTCTTAAACTCCTTAATTAAGAAGCTCTTCTTAGTATTCTTGCCATTTCTGATTTATTTTTATTCATATTAAAGTTAAGAAGTGAGACTTAGAGCTCCCGATAAACTTACTCTGAGCTGGTTCAAACACGTTGACCAGTTACCTCTAAATGCTGATGCTGATTCGTATGACCCATTGTTTCCTCTTGGTTTTGGACTCACTTGCAACTCGAGAGAATTTGTAACCGGTTTAACTTCACCTGGCTGATTCAGAGGATCGGGTAATAAAAGTGTATGATTGAAAAATGTATGTCCTTATCTATAATTAGTGGATTTTTCAGTAGTTCTTGGTTTTTTACTCATTTTTTTTTCAAGATTTGACATGTAACATATTTTAGTTCAACCAATTTGTAACCAACCCACATGTGTTGATTAAGTTAATCAAATGGGATTTTTTTTTACTTACACCATTTAAGTGAGAAGTTGAATGTCCTGTCAAATCAGTGTGCCACGTCTCCTCGGAATTGGCTATAGTATAGATAAAGAAAAGTAGCTGAACTTTGCGAGAAGAACACGACCGACACACGAAGAAGAAGAAGAAGAGTAAAGAGATTCAAGAATATGGTAGTCAAGGAGGAGTCTTCATGCGTTTACAAGAACCAAGACGCGCCAGTGGAGGCGCGTGTGAAGGACCTTCTCTCTCGCATGACTCTGCCGGAGAAGATCGGTCAGATGACTCAGATTTAACGCACCGTTGCTTCTCCTGCCGCCATTACAGATTCTTTCAACGGTACAGACAAACAACACAGTCTTTTTGTTTTGTTTCACTTTGGTTTTAATTCTTGATTCTTTAAAAATGAATTTTTAGTGTTCTTTTTTTTTGGATAATCAGAGTATAATTTATGGATTTGGTGTTACAGGAAGTGTACTAAACGCCGGTGGGAGTGCGCCGTTCGAGGATGCTAAGTCGTCGGATTGCGCTGATATGATCGACGGTTTTCAGCGTTAGGCGTTAGCGTCGCGTTTGGGAATTCCAATCATCTACGGCACTGACGCTGTCCATGGCAACAACAATGTCTACGGCGCCACCGTATTTCCCCACAACATCGGCCTCGGAGCCACCAGGTCTTTTTTTACAACATAAGCAAACTAAAAATTCCAAACAGAGGAGAGAGAATGAGATATAGTTGCAGAGAATTTGACATTTTGGATTGTGATCTGTAATGGTGGCATTGATCTTGGTTGAGTTGTTCTGTTTTTGTCTTTTTATGAAACTTGACTGAACCTGTTCACCTATTTGAAATTCTGATTAGCTTTCAACTAGCTCCTGATTACAAGGTAGGAGTAGACTAGTAGTATTGCAGTAGTGGTGATTAGAATCTGATTGTGTTCAAGATTAGGTGCCTCTATTGCAGCTATGCTGCGTAGCCTGCGTTTGGCTGTTATGTTGTTAATATGATAACACTTGTAGTTGTTGTGGTAATTTTGTAGAGATGCAGATTTGGTCAGAAGAATTGGAGCTGCAACTGCACTTGAAGTAAGGGCTAGTGGTGCTCACTGGGCGTTTTCTCCCTGTGTGGCTGTAAGTCCCTTTTATATATGTAAAAAATTAACAACTGAAACTGAACATAACGATTTGTGAACTTTTGAATGAAATGTTGTTATGTTGTCTTTTTAACAGGTCTTGAGAGATCCGAGATGGGGACGAGGCTATGAGAGTTATGGAGAAGATCCCGAACTTGTCTGCGAGATGACTTCGCTTGTCTCGGGCCTACAAGGCGTGCCACCAGAAGACCACCCAAATGGCTACCCTTTTGTTGCAGGAAGGTATCAAATAAATCACTACACTGGTTTGTTTTTAGTCTTTAGTAGATTTGATGTCATGTCTCATGGATTTGTTCACTGGATTATAGAAACAATGTCGTCGCGTGCGCCAAACACTTTGTTGGAGATGGTGGTACCGACAAGGGCATAAATGAAGGGAACACCATTGCGTCATATGAAGACTTAGAGAAGTTTCATATTCCACCATATCTGACGTGTCTTGCTCAGGGAGTCTCTACGGTTATGGCGTCTTACTCCAGTTGGAATGGAACTCGACTCCACGCCGACCGTTTTCTCTTGACAGAAATTCTCAAGGAAAAACTCGGTTTCAAGGTTTGTCCAAAACTTAATTGAGTACTTACCAGGCTACCACTAAGTGTATGCACTAAGCTAGCTTTCTTGTTCATATCACCAGGGATTTTTGGTTTCAGACTGGGAAGCTTTGGACCGGCTTAGTGAGCCTCAGGGATCAAACTACCGCAACTGCATTAAAACTGCGGTCAATGCTGGCATTGACATGGTAGATTCTAAATACCTTATGCGAAATATCTCAGCTTAGCATCATCTTGAATGACTGAAGGAGTGAAGATTATATAATCAAATGTTATTGCAGGTGATGGTACCATTCAAGTACGAACAATTCATACAGGACATGACAGATCTGGTAGAGTCAGGGGAAATACCGATGGCTCGGGTCAATGATGCTGTTGAAAGAATACTCAGAGTGAAATTTGTCGCTGGTCTCTTCGAACATCCTCTCACTGATCAATCTCTGTTGCCTACTGTTGGTTGCAAGGTGAGCTCTCTTGTATTGAATGCCATTATACCAGATTGCTGCCTTTATTCTAAGATTTTTCCATGTGTGCAGGAACATAGAGAATTGGCGCAGGAAGCAGTTAGGAAGTCGTTAGTTCTTTTAAAGAATGGGAGAAACGTTGATAAACCATTTCTGCCACTAGACCGCAAAGCCAAGAGGATTCTAGTCACTGGAACTCACGCTGATGATCTTGGCTATCAGTGTGGAGGATGGACAAAGACATGGTTTGGTCTAAGCGGCAGGATCACTATCGGTAACTAAAAGGATTGCTATTTGATTTGGAAAGGGACTTTTATTTAGCAGAGGCTATTTAGATGCTGTTTGAAAAGTTACTCAACATGAATCTATGTATGTCTGAAACTGTAGGCACAACGCTTTTGGATGCCATAAAAGTAGTAGTTGGAGAGGAAACCGAAGTAATCTACGAGAAAACTCCGTCAAAGGAAACCTTAGCGTCGAGTGAAGGATTCTCTTACGCCATTGTTGCAGTCGGGGAACCACCTTATGCAGAGACAATGGGGGATGACTCTGAACTCCCAATACATTTTAATGGTAGCGACATTGTCACCGCAGTCGCAGAGAAAATTCCGACACTGGTGGTCGTGATCTCAGGACGACCTGTGGTTTTGGAGCAGGTAGTTCTTGAAAAGATTGAGGCTCTGGTTGCTGCGTGGCTGCCTGGAACAGAAGGGCAAGGGATGGCTGACGTTATTTTTGGAGATTATGACTTTAAGGGGAAATTACCTGTGAGCTGGTTCAAACGCGTTGAGCATTTGCCACTAGATGCTCATGCCAATTCGTATGACCCATTGTTCCCTTTTGGTTTCAGTCTCAATTCAAAACCGGTGTCTGATTGATGTACCAGAACACTGGGGAAGTATCTTATGACATATATTACACGCAATGTAGAATTTGTACAAGCTAACAATGTATTGTTGAAATGCTTTGATGAATATAAACAAACGATAAGAGGAATCTTAAAAGTATGACTATGAACAGGATTGCAATATATTCTTAGTTCACTAATGTAACAAATTCATAAGTTGCTAATTACAACAGAGTGTTCAAGAGCTAACACAAATGTCAGATCAAACTAATTCTTCAGCCTACTCTTCCCGGATTTGCTAGTCTTATGGCTCCTTGCAGGAGTCATATAGGATCTAAACAAACTATTCTCAAATTTTTCTCGGTCGCACGTACCAAAGTTTGCGTTTCTCTGGAGTACATTATGATTTTGTTTATCCTCAATGCCATTAACCAATCCATCACACGAGCTCCTTCCAACCTCAACACCGTTA
The DNA here is from genome assembly GCF_000633955.1 of Camelina sativa. Classification (NCBI taxonomy): domain Eukaryota; kingdom Viridiplantae; phylum Streptophyta; class Magnoliopsida; order Brassicales; family Brassicaceae; genus Camelina; species Camelina sativa. The sequence goes on along the minus strand of NC_025690.1, from coordinate 11,469,748 downwards.
ATAGATCCATGAAACAGACCATCACAGGAGCTTCTTCCACCTTCAAAGCCACCGAAAATATTAGCATCACCACTAAACACACCATCACAAGACTTTCTCGCACTTACGCTGTAGCTTTTTAAAAGCTTCTCACTAACACCACCATTGGTTTCTCCTTTACCTACTCTCCTAAGCTTTAACAGAGACTCAGCCAAAGAACCCTCAACCGCATTCCCTTCAAGTTTCAAACTCTGATCGGTTTTGATTTCGTTCTTCTTGGCCTCGTTTTTCCTCTGTATCAGTCCCCAAAGGTTCCATCCCTTTGGCCATTTCTTTCTATGTTTCTTTAACTCTACACCATCCTGCTTCTTCCCCTCACCAGCAGCACCAATACAAATCTTTCCTTTAGAAACTAACTCTTTACTCTTAGGTTTAACGTTTTTGATCGAATACCAATTAGAATCCCTAAGTTCCTTCTCTGTAACTAATAACTTAGCACCATGAAACAAACCAACAGTTTCAGGTGATACCTTAGCATTCGAAACACCTCTCAATTCATCAACCTCAAGCAATCCTTGTCTTCGATCAAAGCTTCTTCTTCTACGAGAATCTGAGTAATAGTTCTTAGTTTGAACTGTCCCACCAGGACTCTTCTCCTCTTCCTCTTCTTCAACAACAACACATTTCTTAGCTTTAGCATCTTCTGCCACAGTAGACAATGTCGTCAGCTTGTGATATGATTTCTCAATCAAGCAGCCGTCCCATGAAGCCCTAGGTTTCTCAAACGAGATCCTACCTCCATCAAAAGACAATCTAGGATCTACATCACAAGAGTGACGACCAAATCTAGAATCTGATTGTTCATCTTTTCTCTTCTCCTTGTGATGATGATGATTCAATGAAAATATCTTAAGCTTCCTGCTCAAAACCGATGCTATCTCCTTCTTCTTGATTTGGTTTCCCCAATCAATATCTATAAACTCCTTCATCGTCTTGTTCTCTACGCCTTCTTCTTCTTCTTCTTCTTCTTCGACGATCTTCCTCGGCTTGCCTTCATCAAAACCTTTGATATCTTCTTGTCCATCGAAGTAATCTTCTTTTATCAAATCCGGAAACAGAGGTTTCCGAATCGAACTATCTAACCGTTCTTCGTCATCATCGACGAAAAGATCGTGTAGAGAGCTTGCGCTAGACCTAGCGTCACACGATCTCCGTCGCGGCTGCGTTGAAACGGATACTGATGCGTTGCGAACGGAGTGTGATCTAATACGACGGAGCTCAGGAGTCTGAACCGCAGCGGGGTGAGAAGAAGACTGAGCTTCTATAGTGACGAGACGTTCACGGAGGCAGGAAGCGCAGAAACCGGTGGTTGGTTTAGCGGAAGGGTGACGGTGGCATAAGGAAGAGGAACGACGGCGATTGGTTTGTTTGACGTTAGCCATGGCTGAAGAATGATTTGCTTGCGTGCGGCGGTGACTTAAGAGAGAGAGAGAGAGAGTGAGAGTGAAGTATAATGGATTAGTTTACTTTTAGAATCTCGGTGATAGTGTGTTGTTTAGAGCAGGTGCAAATATAATGTTAATTTTTTTGGTGTAGAGAATTTTGAGAATTTTTTCATTGGAGTATTTATTTTGTTATTTTATTTTAAAATTTATCTTTATTAATGAAAATTTCTATTAATATATTTTAAACTTATTAAATTACTTATAAATATATTTAATTTTATTAATTAGTTATATTTTTATTTCATATATCATATTACTAGATTTTATAATATCAAAATAGATATATTTTTCACTTTTTAAAAACTTTATAATTTGTTTTACAATACTATTTTTTTTTTCAAATCTAAGAATTTATCTAATCATACTAATATTTTTCATTGTATATGAACTAATAATAATTTAAAATAATATGAATCTATAGTTTATAATTATGTATAATGGAACTTGTTAGATAGGTAAAACTATCTTTGACTTCCCAGGAGTAACACTACTATGACCACACTTGTCTAGCATAGGTTCCGGCTCCTCCAGAAGGTATTTGGTCTGATTCTCTATACACGAACATGTACTATGTCCTGAATGATGCAATGCTTTATCTTCAAAGAGAAGATTTGGACCAGAATGTTCCTTGGTTATTATAGAGACTTTGGAAATCTCGTAATGAGCTCATTTTCAAAGGAAAGGACTTCAATGCGAGGGCTACAGTAGAAAAGGCTCTAGAGGATGTTGAGGAATGGGATCAGCGTAATGCCAATGAGAGGTTAATCGATGGACCCTAGGGGCAAAGAAGGACAAATGATGCAAAATGGAATCCTCCTCCAAGTGAATGGGTTAAGTGTAACACGGATGGAGCTTGGAGGGGAGAGGATACACCAAGCGGTACGGGATGGGTCCTTCGAAATGATTGTGGGGATGTTCTTTGGATGGGAGCACAAGCCATTCGTTGTGCAAAATCAGTGATGGAAGTGGAATTGGAAGCAATGTGGGGGGCAATAAACTCACTGATTCGCCTGAACTACAATAAGGTTATCTTCGAATCAGACTCTCTAGGCCTGGTCAACTTGTTGAATGGTGAGGAAACTTGGCTTGCATTTGCTCCTCTACTCCACGATATAAAGAGTCTGCTCTCCGCTTACCAAGGATTCAAAATTGTTTATATCTCAAGAGTTTGTAATAGGGTGGCAGATCGGGTAGCAAGGGAATCTCTTTCCTTCCGGAATTATGATCCTAAGTTATACTCGATAATGCCAACATAGGTCACATATTTTGTGTCATTGGATAAACAAAGTGTATTTCAATGATTGTTGTTGAGCCAAAAAAAAAAAAAACACTACTATGACCACTGCCTAAAGCAAGAATGCTTTGGCATGCACCCCCAATACCTTTTTACCTTTTTTTATAGGCTGATCAGAGGCTGGCTCTCTCCCTTCATAAACAGACCTGGTTACAAGAATGCTTTGGCATGCACCCCCAATACCTTTTTACCTTTTTTTATAGGCTGATCAGAGGCTGGCTCTCTCCCTTCATAAACAGACCTGGTTACAAGAATGCTTTGGCATGCACCCCCAATACCTTTTTACCTTTTTTTATAGGCTGATCAGAGGCTGGCTCTCTCCCTTCATAAACAGACCTGGTTACAGGGATCCTCTCTTGACGGTGCAGAAATTGTTTTTTTTGTGTTTTTTTTTATTTTTTATTTTTATTTTTATGGATTTGTTTATTATAATAAAAAAATTACTTAAAAATTGACATGTGTCATCATATGAGTGCTCTTAAAAATCGATTCTCACTTTTTTAATTAAAATATTTTTTATTTTCTATTTTTCATTTATTTTAGTATGAGAAATTTCATACCACCAACACACATGACCTTACTTGTTTATATTGTAGGGTCAATTATGGTAAATTTATCTTCCTTAAACCCTTTTCTTTAATTTTCTATTTGTTTAGTATTTTAGTACTCTCGAATTTTATTTTATTTTGTTTTAAGGTCATATTTCTCCACAATTTTTTTTATAATTAGCATAACCAAAATTTTGAGTCCAAAAAAAAAATTTGGCGTAATCAATAGTTAAAAATTTGATTTCAATTCGGATACTAATGATACATCAACTATATTAATAAAAATCCTTGACAATTAAAAAGAGAAAAAAAAAATCAATCACAAAAAGTTGTTTGATAAAAATAGCCAAAACTACTCTAAAAACTTAGATCTAATGCATTTTCCTATCCATTTCCAAACTCTATTTTGAGTAAAATAATATTCAACTCATCTCCATTTTTAATTTCAAAAATAAAGTTACCAATTTTACTTTATATTTAGAATTATATATTTTTAATTTAAATTACTTTTGGAGATCTACGTTTAGAAGTTGGAAATATAGTAAAGATGGAAAAAAACTCTATTTTGAAGAAGAAAATGAAAATTAGGTTGGAGATGCCTTTTAGAAGGTTTGATTCTAATGGAATGCATGTTGGTATGCTTGAATTATTGTAAGCTAAATCTTCGGTTAAATATAGTTTAGTCATAGTCATTGATGGAAACTTCAACAAACTTTTTAATTGTTTTTTTGTTTGTTTGTTTAGTTTTTATGGTTTGTTGATAGATTCTCTTATGTAATTTTGATAAATGAATTGCTACATGGCATACCGACCAAAACATAAATCTTATATCATTATGATGCATCTAATCAACTCGTAAACGTGTATATTTTTATTTAACATAAGTAGTCTTGTTTAAATACTCATAAATTATGTTCATAGCAAATAATAACGTTTTTGATTTATGTATCCTAATTAAAAAAAAAAAAAACAATATATCGTAAGGAGAAGGCTAGTGAAATTCACTATGGTCCAAGTATAAAGATCATATATTTAAATTTTCGTGTTAAAAATGGGTTGTTTATTCTTTATCTAACTAATTTTCTTAGCAAAAAAAATAAAATGTGTTTGTTTTGTACATCGTCCTCTTCAATTTGAATATCATTCATAAGTTTTTCATCCCTAATAAAAAAACTGTTAAAATTTCTACTGATACACAACATGATTTTTTCTCTCCTATTAATACATTAATGACTAATGTAATAAAAACAACAAGAAAGCTTAAAAAGGCTTCAAAAACATATGCATACCATTCAAGATTTTTGGGAATTATTGTGATCTTAAGTTTAAGAATTTTTTACCATTTGGCTAATCATTTTCCCATAGGGACAGAAGTGAAGCTAAGAAACCTTTTTAAAAATTAAATAGAAAATATTTTTATTTAGATGTTGTTTTTTAAATCAACAATAATATAATTTGTTCTTACGAGACTAACTTATACCTAAAGAGAAAATACTACTAAACGAAGTCGGTTTTGCTTTGATCTCTATTGTTACTATCTTTGATGAAAATGGTTAGAGTGTCACTTGTGCTACTGAATAGTACCATTGAATATTCTATTTTTGGTAGAGTTTTTCTTAGGTTAAAGCTTTGTTTGATATATAGTTTTTTTTAAATAACTTATAAATATAGAGTTCGATTTGAGATTTTATATAAATTACAAAGTTAAGAATTTAAATGACACTTAATATAAAAATATAAAAATGACATTTAATCTATAATTAATTTAACTTGCATTACTTAGTTTTGTGACATAATTTAAGTGATACAACACACTTTTTTTTTGGAAGTGATTATAGAGGCACAAAATTATCCATATCAATTTTATACATCCTACATATATATTTATTTCAACTGTATTTAAGTAATCATGTTTCCTGCTACTATTTAATAACTTATTTTAATTTTTTATATATCTTACCTGTTTAACTAGTTATTTATTCATCAAGGCTTCGACGTATATTACATACTATATAGTATATATTCAATCGAGTTTTATTTCATATATTAATGGAACTAGTTAATGCACATATTTAACCAAAAAAAAAAAGAAAAAAAAACTAATCGACATATAGGTATGTATACTAGTTTAAAGAGGGAAAAATGCCAAAAATCTCATATTATTTTTATTGGGAAGTTTAGTACCCAATGGTTTTGCATTGGAATAAAAATGTCTCGTGTATTTCTTTGATGCTTTTTAAAACATCATGTTATATTAATTTGTGGAATCGAACATCCGACTTAACAGACATTAATTTGATTAATGGAATCTCTAAACCGGGTTTATTAAACCAAACACGTGGGTAATTGGGGTTAAACGAAAGTCATTAATGCCCTTAGTTATTTCCCCCAAATTCTTTTGAGATAACAAACCCTAAAAACTAAATTCCCCAATTTGATTATCTTCTTCATCGACTTCCTTCTTCTGCCAACAACCAATGGATCGAGTGATGAGTCAAAGTTATGGGTCTGATGCAAATTCAGGTAGACGTTGTTGGGGTCCTATCTGCCATTGTGGAAAAGCAACTATTGTTGTAAAATCGTGGACAAATGATAATCCAGGAAGAAGATTCTACAGATGTGTTGTTCATGGGTTCTTTGGTTGGGCAGATGAAGAAAAGCCGTATGATTGGCAGAAGATTAGCTTATTAGAAGCAAGAGATGAGATTTGTCATCAGAAAGATGAAATCAAACTGCTTAAGGAATCTCTAAAAGCCATGAATGAACAGGGTATGAGTGGTGTGACGACGACGATGCATATTGGGTTAGTAAACAAATACGAGGAAGAGAAGAATCACCTTGAAAATGAAGTTATGGCAGCTATTGAGAGAGAGAAAATGCTCCGACAGTTCATCGTGTTGTCTTGGGGAGGGTTCATTGTAGTAATTGGGATGATACTAGGATTGGGAAAGTAGAAGGCTATCTTGGGTTGTTGTTGTTTGTTATTGTTGTTTTCGTTTAGTCTGTTGTATGGTTAATCTCTGTTTGATGTTATTTGCAATGGATATTTCCTAAAAATTAGTACCATTGATCCAAAAGAGCCGTTTAGTTTGAGAGCATACAAGGATCCCACACCAAAATAAAATAAGGATCCCATCATCGTACCATCCTAATCAATTAGAACATATAAGACAACATATAAGACATGAACTAGTTTTTTTTAGGTTGCCAAACATCAAAGACTTTGTCAGTCCATGGAGACATAAAGAAAACAGGAGGTGTTGGAGCTTCATCTTTGTCTTTGCCACGACCTTTACCACGAGCTCTAAGACGACCTTTGCCTTCACCATTTTTAGTTACAGGAGGACGTCCAAGAGCACGTCCTCTACCAGCTGCTGGAGCACTTGAATGTTGAGGTTGTTCTACGGGTTTACTTTGAGAAACAGTTGGAGTGGACTGAGTTTGAGCTTGCTGCCACCTCTTTGGTGCATTGTGTATGCTCCATGGATCATCATTATCCTATGAAAACGCAAAAATAACACAAACAAAAAGTTGTAATAAAAGAGAAAGAATCAATAATGACCTGGTTGAGCTTACCAGTCGCTTTCTTGGTCTCCCTCTTTTGCGTGTTGGAGCTGGTTGTACAGCCTGATTTTTGCAAGTGCCTTTATTATGACCTGGTTGATTGCAATTTGTACAAGTTACGGTTTGTCCTTCCCTTGTAGCCTTAGACGGATTGGTTGATGATTCACATGGTTCCTTAATCCTAGCAAACTTCTTAGGACGCCCACACTTTTTTCTTTTGTCAGGTCTTCAATAGCTCCTTTATCTGTTCCAAGCCACAATCTTTCTCCATTCACAGGTTGAATGTTGTCTTTGTAGTTCGCTTGCCAAACAGTGGTCAGAAAATGTCTATCGACATAGCTACAATGTAAAAAGGATGGTCAGTTTTCTGGTTAAACAATGTAGAAATATAGAATTTGTCAAATTGTTGCTTACCAGACGCTTGAGGGATGGTGACAATTGATGTGTGTGTATCCGGATTTGACCTCTTCAACTCAGCCTCATTAATCCCAAAGTTTTGCAAATTGTTATTTTTAGGTTTTTATCACCATATCTAATGCCATTCTTCTTGCCTTCTGACATATCCACTTAGATACTGATAGTGTGTACCTCATCATTATCTCATCTTTGATATCAGTCCACCTCAATCTTGGTCTTCGTCTTGCTTCATCTCTGAACATCCTCGCAATAACTCCTTGTTTCAACATCTTAGCTTTCCCACTCTGACCATGGTTATGAGTATTGACATAAGTTTGAAATATCAACTTACTTGTGCGCTTATGAGCTGAGCAGTATATCTTCCACTTGCAATTCTCATGGCTACATATAGCGGCCAGCTTTGACGATCCCCATCTACACAGCTTCACATCGTAGTTAGTCTTCAACACATACCGCAGAAGCTGATCCTTGAACTCTTCTCCACTGTGAAATTTCTGTAATAACCACAGATAAGGTTTTTTATACTTGGTGTATTTAGCTCTTTATGTCACCCTTTCCTCTTCATCAAATGCATCCCATTCATCATCTGTGTCCATCACATGATCTGGACGCTCAGCATCAAAACATTGCCTCTCAAATTCATCATCATCTGCATCTTCTTCCTCAACATCACATGCTGCTTCATTAACACCTGCTGCTTCATCCCCACCCGTTGCTTCATCATCTTGTCTGTCATTGTTAATTTCTTCGAAAAAGGTTGATGCCTTCCTTCTTCTACTAGATCTACCCCATCATCTTGCTGAACTTGTTCCTCGTTGGTTCTTTGTTCACCATGGTGATTGGGCTCAGCATCATCTTCTACTCCGTCTTCCTCATCTGCAACATCTTCACCAACATCGTTATTTGTAAGAGGAAACGGGTCTGGTACAGAAACTCCATTGTCGATGTATATATCGACTTCACCACCAATAATAGCTTCACGACATAACTCCCTAATCCCACCATCTTTGTCTTTGCCAATTGATCTTGCTGAACTTATGTCCTCATGTGGAAGCTTATACCAAACGTCTTCGACTTCACCATACACTTCATTCTCTACGAAAAACTCGTTGAAGATAGACCATGTCATCAAATCGGGATCCACTAACATGTCTTTCGAATCTCCTCCTATGTAGTCGAATGATTGCTCATTGTTTGATACATCTCCTCTATGGTGTATTTGCACTTCAAAAACTCGAAAGCACTAGACACAACAAGAAGACATTCACGATTAGTACAAACAAACTCCTGAAAACAGAAATCGAATTGAAATCTATGAACCCTAAAATAATAAAATCTATGAACCCTAAATTGATCTCGATTTCACCCACCCAATCAAGAATCAATATAATCTATGAATGATTACACCACCCAATCGTTAATAATAGAATATATGAACCCTAAAATCCCTAAGAATTGAAATCGGCCCCAAAATTGCAATCAACAATAACCCAAAACCTAAAAACCTGAAATCGACATACCTCATCTCCGCGATACTCTCAGAATTCACGCCCAAAACACTGTACCCAATCAACAAAACAAACACCTTCACTCATCACTCGATCCATTAATTGTTGGAAGAAGAACACACGACGAAGAAAAAAAGAAATTGGGAATTATGTTTTTAGGGTTATCTCAAATTGATTTGGAGGAGATAACTGAGGGCATTATTGTCTTTCGATTAACCCCAATTACCCACGTGTTTGGTTTAATAAACCCAGTTTAAAGATTTCATTAATCAAATTAACGTCTGTTAAGTCAGATATTCGATTCAACAAATTAATATAACATAATGTTTTAAAAAACATCAAAGAAATACACGAAACATTTTTATTTCAATATAAATCCAATAGATATTAAATTTCCAAATAAAAATAACATACGTTTTTTATGGTATTTTTGCAAGGAATATATCGAGGATGCGACTATAATTTAATTGGATAACACGAGTAACATAGAGATTCGGATCTCCGACAAATTCCCAAGAGAGCCTTGTGTGTTCTTCAAAAAAACATTAGTAAGTCCCGAAGCCAAACAGTGTTTACGATATTACTACTATAGTTTATACTTTTTCTTTTTGTCGACACATACATACTGTATTTATTGTAATTGTTCTCATTTTCTGATAAAGATTGGAATCTTCCACGTGCTTACTCCAGATACAGTGACTGACAATTACGTTTTGATTGATTTGTTTAGCTAAAAGATGGAATTACTCTTAAATTCCTGAATTTAAATACCCCTAATCTAGGCAAAATTAAAATTCGTTTATACACTTCTACCATATCATGCTAATTATAAAGCCCAAAACATACGGGCCTATTAAATGTTAAGGGGCCCAAAAACGACGCGGATGTGTCACGCGATTTGGCTGTTGCACAATCCGTATTCCGTAGACACCAACCGAGCGAGCATCTTCATCTTCGTCATCTTCTTCACTTACCGAACTAATCACTAAGCAGCTCCAATTGGTGAAAATGTGTTACTCTCTCTCTTTACAACCCTCAATAGACTACCGTAATCGCAAAACCCCAAAATTCCATGGAGATCGAGCAGTCTTGACTTCAAGCTTACCTACACTGAGGTTTCCGTCGTTGCCGGAGCGAGATCGCCGGAAAAAGTTGTTACTCTGCTCCGGGAGAGGCGTAGGCTTCTTGAAATTCGACGGAAACACTCCCGTGGAGCTATGTGGTATTATTCCACGTCATCGATTTAGAGTGTCTTGCAGCGATGCTCGCCGTACGCCGGCGGAGGTGACTGCGCAACCTGATTTTTCGGAATTTATAACGTCGGAGAGAGTGAAGGTTGTTGCGATGCTCGCGCTTGCTCTAGCTCTGTGCAATGCGGATCGTGTTGTGATGTCCGTTGCGATTGTTCCTCTTTCGCTTTCTCGTGGATGGAGCAAATCTTTTTCCGGTATCGTTCAGGTCAACTCTTTCAAGATTTTGATTCCTTCATATATTGTTTTGGTAAACAATTCAGTATTAAGTCGTTCTACTGTGCTCGTTGGTCTCATACTTTCTTGAATGTTTCTTTTTTGGTAGTCATCGTTTCTATGGGGATACTTAATTTCACCAATAGCTGGGGGAACTTTGGTGGACCGTTATGGTGGTAAGGTAGTCATGGCTTGGGGTGTGGCTTTGTGGTCGTTGGCTACTTTTCTTACCCCTTGGGCAGCTGATACTTCTTTGTGGGCACTGCTTGCTGCAAGAGCTATGGTGGGGGTTGCTGAAGGAGTGGCTCTTCCTTGTATGAACAACATGGTTGCGAGGTACTGATAGTATGTTTCTCAGTACTATTTCCAAATGTGATTGAGGCACACTCATGATTTTGAAACGAGCAGNATCGATTTAGAGTGTCTTGCAGCGATGCTCGCCGTACGCCGGCGGAGGTGACTGCGCAACCTGATTTTTCGGAATTTATAACGTCGGAGAGAGTGAAGGTTGTTGCGATGCTCGCGCTTGCTCTAGCTCTGTGCAATGCGGATCGTGTTGTGATGTCCGTTGCGATTGTTCCTCTTTCGCTTTCTCGTGGATGGAGCAAATCTTTTTCCGGTATCGTTCAGGTCAACTCTTTCAAGATTTTTGATTCCTTCATATAATGTTTTGGGTAAATAATTCAGTATTATTAAGTCGTTCTACTGGAACATACACCATTGTGCTCGCTGGTCTCATAGTTTCTTGAATGTTTCTTTTTTGGTAGTCATCGTTTCTATGGGGATACTTGATTTCACCAATAGCTGGGGGAACTTTGGTGGACCGTTATGGCGGTAAGGTAGTCATGGCGTGGGGTGTGGCTCTGTGGTCGCTGGCTACTTTTCTTACCCCTTGGGCAGCTGATACTTCTTTGTGGGCACTGCTTGCTGCAAGAGCTATGGTTGGGGTTGCAGAAGGAGTGGCTCTTCCTTGTATGAACAACATGGTTGCGAGGTACTTACTGATAGTATGTTTCTCAGTACTATTTCCAAATGTGATTGAGGCACACTCATGATTTTGAAACGAGCAGACACTGGTTATTGGGTTCTTAGTGATGGTACTTTTGATGTAGATGGTTTCCCCCAACAGAACGTTCTAGAGCTGTTGGCATTGCAATGGCGGGGTTTCAGCTTGGGAATGTTGTAGGACTCATGTTGTCTCCTATTCTTATGTCTCAAGGCGGTATATATGGCCCTTTTGTAATATTTGGGTTATCGGGGTTCCTATGGTTGCTTGTGTGGCTCTCTGCGACGTCGAGTGTGCCAGATCGACATCCTCAGATTACAAAGTCTGAACTTGAGTATATAAAGCAAAAGCAGCAAACGTCTACTAGGGTGAACAAACAATACATTACAGGTGGAATACCTCCTTTTGGACGCCTTCTCTCCAAGATGCCGACTTGGGCTGTTATAGTTGCAAATTCCATGCATAGCTGGGTATGTAAGAAGATTCCTCTCAATTCAACTCTTTCCTTCTTGTAACTATGAGGATTTCTTGTTGAAGTGAAATTGTTAGCATCAACTGCTATGACTTGTTATGATCAGGTGTTTTCCTATCTGTTGGAATTCATCTAACTACTATGACTTAATTACTTATTTCCAGGGTTTCTTTGTGATTCTTTCATGGATGCCCATATACTTTAATACAGTAAGGCCCTATCACCAACTAATTGTAGATAGAAATTTTGTTGCTTTTACTCTTCTTAAGAAATTTAAGAGAATATCATGCTGCAGGTATATCATGTGAACCTCAAACAAGCTGCTTGGTTTAGTGCTGTTCCATGGAGTATGATGGCTTTCACAGGATACCTTGCTGGTTTTTGGTCGGACTTGTTGATACGACGTGGTACAAGCATCACCTTAACGCGAAAAATCATGCAGGTTTGTGATTCCTGTCTCACAGGATTCATTGAATCAAGCAAGAGGTCCCTCGGACTGAAGAGTTCTGTATACATATCAAAATGGTGTTGAAGTGTTCATTTAGCCTTTTTCTTTTCTTTTGCTGACTGATGGATTTCATTTGGCAGTCCATTGGTTTCATTGGTCCTGGAATTGCTCTTATTGGTCTAACGACAGCAAAACAACCTTTAGTAGCATCAGCCTGGCTCAGTTTAGCTGTTGGGCTAAAATCATTCAGCCATTTGGGGTTTCTTATTAACCTTCAGGTACCCAAGCGTGTGATTCATACTTAACCCACACTACAAATTTTGAGTATCTTTGACATCTGATTTCCTCTTGTTTCAGGAAATTGCTCCAGAGTATTCTGGTGTTCTACATGGTACACTTTCTAATTCTCCTTTAATAGACATTGGTTTCCAGAGTTCCTATTGGTTCAATTATCACCGATGGCTACTTTGTACCTTCTGAGAAAGAATTGGCCTTAGAAAATCGTTTGACTGGTATTCACCTTTTATATTGTTATAGGAATGTGTCTTACTGCTGGAACATTGGCTGCAATAGTTGGAACTGTTGGAGCTGGTTTCTTTGTAGAACTTTTGGGTTCCTTCCAAGGATTTATTCTTCTTACAGCAATATTATATCTCCTTTCCGCTCTCTTTTACAACATATATGCAACTGGAGAAAGAGTCGATTTTGACACAACAGGTTGGTATTTTCTTGAGTTATGGCTGTTTGCTTTTTGGTGTTCAGTTTCGTTCAATTTTGTAATGATTTATAGTTCCAATAATTTGCAAATGGTCCTCTTAGCAGCTTGAAGGAGGACAAATCCACACATAAGAGATGGAGCATCAGCCAGGAGAGAAGTTGCAAATCTAAATAGAATCAAGCTACTTAGTACATATAAGGAACAAGATATATCCGGCCTTGTATAGAAGTTAGAAAAGATATCCACATTATTCTTCTCCTCCTCGATAAACAAATGAAAAATGTAGCAAGTTTTCCAATGTTGATGATTGAGTTTGAGTGTAATGAAAACGCCTGTGAGAAGATAATGAAAAACAATGTTGAGTTAACTGATGACTTGTTTTTGTTAAACCTCGAAGAAATTTAGAAACTGAATCTAAAAGGGCACGGAAGCAGAGGAAAAGTGAAGTTTCAGCAGGTGCAGATCCGTGATTTTGGTACCTTGAGGTGCGCGCACTTTTCTCTACTTCGTGATTTACATACATACACACGTGTTCGTGTAGATCTTTCCCACTTTAGTCCTCTCATTACTGTATTGATACGTAACGTAAGCAATCGAGCCACTACGTTTGGCTTTTTTACTCAGATTGGTTCTATATTTTAAATCTTCCTTTCCTTCTCGATTCTTTTCTTTTCTCATTCTCATTGTTCCATCAAATTCTTTAAAAGTCACTTATTTTCTTTTAATGAATGTCTACATTAGGTTATCAAATAGCATTTCTTTCTAATTAAGTTCTTAGAAAAATGATCAATGGTCCCCAATCCCAATACAAGGGGTGTTCTTTTTATACGAAAATAATATGAAGAGTCTCTCTAACTAAAAAACAAAGAGATGTGGGGGCTCCTAGTAGATATTTTCACCAAAAAAATCACAAAGCTCTTCTGAGCTTTTCCTCTGACACATAAAAAAACTTCACTTCACTCTCTTTTCTTGTGATCCTCACACTTTCAATCCTTCCGGAAAATCATAAATCAAAAATCAAATCGCCAAAACGAAAAAAAACAGAGAATCAAATTAAAAAAAAACAACAAAAATTAACGTTTGTGAAAAATATCTCACGCTTCTTTTTTTTTAGTATATACTGATTTCTCCATAGTATCTTCTTCTGCTTCATATAAGCTCTCTCAAGTGTCTCTTCATCTCTTCCCCAGATTACAATTTCAAAAATTTGGTAAATTGCTCACTAATTTTGATTTTAGACTTTTCTTTACTTTGGCAATAATAACAGTGGTTGTTGTTTCAGGGAGCTATCAGCGATGGCGAACACGAATGGAAAAGCTGCGACGAGTTTGCCGGAGAAAATCTCGGCGAAGGCTAATCCGGAGGCGAACGAAGCTACGGAGATCGCTGAGAATATCCTTTACCACGCCAAGTACAGTCCACATTTCTCTCCGTTAAAGTTCGGGCCTGAGCAAGCTCTTTACGCTACTGCTGAGTGTCTTCGCGATCGTCTCATTCAGGTAATCAGTAAAGTAGATTTGAGTGTTTTAATTTATGGTTTATGGTTAATCTTGATCTTTCAAAGTTGATCTGAAACTATGAATGTGTTGATTGTGTTTTATGTGAGAGTGATATGAATGTGTGAATTGTTTTGCAGCTGTGGAATGAGACTTATGTTCATTTTAACAAAGTTGATCCAAAACAAACATACTACTTGTCAATGGAGTATCTCCAAGGTCGTGCTTTGACAAATGCCATTGGGAATTTGAACCTTCAAGGTCCATATGCTGATGCACTGCGTAAGCTCGGTTATGAGCTTGAGGAGATAGCCGAGCAGGTACTTTTTTGAGTTTCTTGGGATTTTGATCATTTCTTTTTGATATTTTCCCCATTGGAAATGTTTTTGAGCTTTTCTGTTATGAAATCGTAGGAGAAAGATGCAGCTCTTGGAAATGGTGGGTTGGGGAGACTTGCCTCGTGCTTCTTGGATTCGATGGCCACTCTAAACTTGCCTGCTTGGGGTTATGGGTTGAGGTACAGACATGGGCTGTTTAAGCAACTTATCTCACAGAAAGGTCAAGAAGAGATTCCAGAGGACTGGCTTGAGGTGATGTTTATCAATGTGGTGGTGATTTTCAACATATGATTTTGAGACTGTAACTCATCATGTTTTAGTGGGAATTTGCAGAAGTTCAGCCCATGGGAAATTGTGAGGCACGACGTAGTATTCCCTGTCAGGTTTTTCGGCAGTGTGGAGATAAATCCAGATGGATCGTAAGTATTAATGTTGGAACTTAAATGACTGAACATATGTCTGTACTTGAATTTTCTGTGGATTTATACGCTAGGAGTTTTGCTATGTGTTGTCTGAATTTTCACTGAGCTTGCTCTTAAGCATTCCAATGGATCAATTGACTATTTTGCAGACGGAAATGGGTAGGCGGTGATGTTGTACAAGCTCTTGCTTATGACGTGCCAATTCCGGGATATAACACAAAGAACACAATCAGTCTCCGTCTCTGGGAAGCAAAAGCTAGAGCGGAGGATCTTGATCTTTTTCAGTTCAATGAAGGAGAATATGAATTGGCTGCGCAGCTACATTCTAGAGCTCAACAGGTTCTTATACCTACTGCTTTATTTTCTTTTGCTTTGTGACTTTCTGTTTCGCTCTAACAATGGATGTATATATATGCAGATTTGCACTGTGTTATATCCAGGAGATGCTACCGAGAATGGGAAGTTATTACGCTTAAAACAACAGTTCTTTCTCTGCAGTGCTTCGCTTCAGGTTTGTCAATTTGTTCCTTTCATTTTCTTCATTATTCTTAAGCCATAATGTATTGGATCAACTTAGGACTCTCTGATAAATGTCATCATGAGCTGAAAATGATTAATTGTGGGCAAATAAAATGATGAAAATATTTCATGTTGGCATATTGGAAAAACAATGCCAAAATGACTACTTTTAAGTGTGATTCATAATTTTATTAATATTTCCTCTTCACAATATGGGAACCTATGGCAGGATATTATATCAAGATTTCATGAGAGGAACACGACCGAAGGCAGCCGGAAATGGTCAGAGTTTCCAAGTAAAGTTGCTGTTCAAATGAATGACACACACCCAACTCTTGCAATCCCTGAGCTCATGCGGTTGCTAATGGATGAAAATGGACTTGGATGGGATGAAGCTTGGGATGTGACATCAAGGTACTACAATTGTGCATGAAACCAATCATTATTTCCGAAATATGTTTTCCACTTTTCTGTTTGAACTTACTTGTAAAGGTTTGCAGGACCGTTGCTTACACCAATCACACTGTCCTTCCCGAAGCGCTGGAGAAATGGTCACAATCTTTGATGTGGAAGCTTCTTCCTCGTCATATGGAAATAATAACAGAGATTGATAAGAGGGTATTTTTCTGATCATTCTAATGATTTGTTTCTGTCATCTCTTGCAATAATAGAGTATTACCATTCTGCAGTTTGTGAAAACCATTCGCGATACACGAGTTGATCTCCAGGACAAGATTTCAAGTTTGAGCATCTTAGATAACAATCCCCAAAAGCCTGTGGTGAGAATGGCTAACTTATGTGTTGTATCCTCGCATACAGTAAGTGTCCCCTCTGTCAAGATTATATTATATTTATTCTAAGTCCCATTTAGTCTTCATGTTTGAAGTGCTAATTATGAGAGCCTTTTTACAGGTGAATGGCGTTGCTCAGTTACACAGTGATATCTTGAAGGCTGAGTTATTCGCAGACTATGTCTCTATATGGCCAAACAAGTTTCAAAACAAGACTAATGGCATCACACCTCGGAGGTGGCTACGTTTCTGCAGCCCTGAGCTCAGTGATATAATCACAAAGTGGTTGAAGACTGACAAATGGATCACTGATCTTGACCTACTTACTGGTCTTCGGCAGGTCTGATTTTTATTTTTTTGAGAACCAGATTTGCAATGGGTTTTTATGTTGCCATGCTGATGTTATCTCTTCTTCTGCTAGTTTGCGGACAATGAAGAACTCCAATCTGAATGGGCTTCTGCGAAGACAGCCAATAAGAAACGTTTGGCTCAGTATATAGAGCGTGTAACTGGTGTGAGTATTGATCCGACAAGCTTATTTGACATACAAGTTAAGCGTATCCACGAATACAAGAGGCAGCTGATGAACATTCTTGGAGTAATTTATAGATTCAAAAAGTTAAAGGTACAGTTGGCTTACCCATCTATCTGGATTTGCCTTATGATTCCTAGTAGTTTATCTATGTTTTTTCCTTTGCGTGAAAAGTTATGGTAGACCTAATGCTATATAAACAAGTAAAAATAAGTGAGATACTCCAGGGTACTCCCTTTCCCTTGGCAAAATTTTCCGAAGTTTTTATGAGCTTTCTACATGTCGGTTCTAGCCAAAACTCATAAAGCTTCCCTGGGAACTTTTTATGCTTTAACCAAAAGAAAATGTCCATAAACCATTGCTTAGGTCATGCATGTATTTCTTGTGTGACATTCTTTTCTACGGCTGAATGTTACAGGAGATGAAGCCTGAGGAAAGGAAGAAAACAGTTCCTCGTACTGTCATGATTGGGGGTAAAGCATTTGCAACCTATACAAATGCAAAACGGATAGTGAAACTAGTGAATGATGTTGGCGACGTTGTTAACAGCGATCCAGAGGTCAACGAATACCTAAAGGTAACATTGCCTGAGTCTTCTTAAAATGTTATCCGTGTAACTTAGAGATAGCTAAACACGATGATTGCTTGATTGCGTGATAGTGATGTTTACCTGAGTTTGTTGCTGATTTGTCAATGTCAAATATTACAGATTTTTGTATCTCTCAAGATAAACTTGGTTTCTTTTGGTTAAGTCTAATGCTAATTAAGCCTCCTTCTGAGATGCAAAGCGTTCTTATTGTTGCTACTTTTTTTTTTGCTACTTATTGTTGCTACTTTGATGCAAATGCAATGAATTACTTTCTCCTTTTATTTTCCTGAACATGGATTGAAGAATTTTTAATTGGTTTAACGAATATGGCTCTCTAGGTGGTATTTGTTCCAAACTACAATGTCACTGTAGCAGAGATGCTTATACCCGGAAGTGAGCTATCTCAACACATCAGCACAGCAGGCATGGAGGCAAGTGGTACCAGCAATATGAAGTTCGCTCTTAATGGTTGCCTTATCATAGGAACCCTTGATGGGGCTAATGTTGAGATAAGAGAGGAGGTTGGCGAAGAAAATTTCTTTCTTTTTGGTGCAACAGCCGATCAGGTCCCTAGACTGCGTAAAGAAAGAGAAGATGGACTGGTATGCCACTCTCTCCTTTTCTCCCTTGCATACTTTTTGTCTCTGTGGAACAAATGTGAGCCACCATGACCATACCATGAAGAACCTTGTGATGAAATCACTGTATGCTGCTGTACTTTCTCTGACATGAAATGTTTATGTGCATGTTGAAACTTATCAGTTCAAACCCGATCCTCGGTTTGAAGAGGCGAAGCAGTTTGTCAAAAGTGGAGTGTTTGGGAGCTATGATTATGGTCCGCTCCTCGATTCTCTTGAGGGTAACACAGGTTTTGGGCGTGGTGATTACTTCCTGGTTGGGTATGATTTCCCAAGCTACATGGATGCTCAGGCCAAAGTTGATGAAGCTTATAAGTAAGTCCATCTCTTAAAATCAACTTGTCCATTTTCATAGGTTTTTTTTAACAGAAACTGAATCGAAATGAATAATGAAATTCTTTAATGTGACAATGTTTTCATAATGTGTTGTGACAGGGACCGGAAGGGGTGGCTGAAGATGTCGATATTGAGTACAGCCGGTTCAGGAAAGTTCAGCAGTGACCGTACGATAGCTCAGTATGCCAAAGAGATTTGGAACATTGAGGCTTGTCCTGTTCCCTAAGTCCCGGTTACGTTCGCACATTCCCTACCTTCCTTACCAAGACATCTCCATATCCACAGACAGCTCCAAAGTCGATATTATCATATATATATAAGAACTCATAAGAATATAATCAAAATGAAATAAATGATGAAACTTTTCGTATGTGTAGTCCATGATGTTTGCTATATTCTAATTTTGCTCAATGAAAAGGTTATGTAAAATGCTATTTGAATCAAATTTCAAATTTGGTTTTAGTGATTTCTTTTCTCATTTTAAAATTTCTTTTTGTATTGTGGTTTTTCACTTTCTTAAACCCTAACTTGAGTTTCATTCTTCTTGACTATTGTTTACTTTGTAAGTTGACTCAGTTCTATATACATATATGTAAAAAATGACTGATACTTAACTGAATAAGTAGAATCAAACTCTATAAAGCTGAACTCAGAAAGTGTGAAATAGAACTTTAGTGTATATATATGAATGATCAAATACTATGTTATCTCATAGATTAGTAATCGTGCTAGAACATGGATTGAACTTTATTTTACATAGAATTTTTGAATAATTTTTCATATTTTAAAATTTTGATATGTTATATTAGTTTTAAATCATCTCATCATATAATTTTGACATTTTATATTTAACCCATGTTTGAAGATCATAATTCATTCCATCGTATAACTTATTACATTTGGAATATGTAAAATTAATACAATGTCAAATGATTATATGATCAGAGCAAAAATTAGGAGAAATATAACATAAAAGTGATATTTTTTTTTTTTGAAAGAATGTAAAATTGTATTCAACCAAAAAACGTTTGTACAATAAATGCTTCAGCGTTTGAAAAATGAATTACCGAACAAGATTGAAACAGTATACTGATTGTCTTAGCTTAAGTGGAAGAGGATGGACGAACGTGAACTCTTGTAGAGAACCAGAGTTGCAGGCCTTCGTCGTATCGATGATCGTGTAGCCTCAAGATTGAGGTGAGACGATTGCGTACATTTTTGTCAAGGAGCTTTATGATTTGAGCCTGCGGGGAAGGGGCCTCTCCATGTCGTCGAGCGTTCCTCTCACGCCAGAGATGATAGACAGTTGTTTGGAAAACATACTTGAAGAGAAAACGTGGGAGAGGTGATAAAGTCGGGGAGGTAAGCAGCGTGAGCAGAAAGCTCCATTCTGTTGAGTAGTGAGTCAAGAGCAGTGACTGTGTGAGTTCTCTCCAAATAACTGCAGAGTAAGGACAAGAGAAAAATAGGTGATCCCTTGTCTCTTCCGCGCCGGAACAGAGGACACATGTGACCTGTTGCCCCGAGGACCAGTTTTTTATGCGATCGCCAGTGTCTAAATGGTTATGAATTGCCAGCCAGAGGATAAACGAATACTTAGGGGTGGATTAAGAGTACCATACCCCTTTGTACCAATCGACCTTTGCGTGAGAGCTGCGAACATTATGCCATGTATGTCGAGAGGAGAAAGTTTTGGAGAACCTGTCACCCTGAGATCGCCATAACGGGGTGTCAGCAGCATTTGGTTGTCGAGTAGAGCGACGTGTAATAGCCTACCTTGTAATAGATCTGTAAACACATGTACCTTTGCACCATAAAGATAAGATCTCCAAATCTTAAGGGCAAAAACTACAGCACCCATCTCCAAGTCATGAGTAGGATAGTTGACTTCATTCTTCCACAACTGCCGCGAAGCGTAGGCAATCACCTTCTCATGCTGCATCAACACACATCTCAAACCAACTCTAGATGCATCTGTATAGACCACAAAGGGTTGTTTTCTCATTTTAAATTTTCTTTTTGTATTGTGATTTTTCACTTTCTTAAACCCTAACTTGAGTTTCATTCTTCTTGACTATTGTTTACTTTGTAAGTTGACTCAATTCTATATACATATATGTAAAAAATGACTGATACTTAACTGAATAAGTAGAATCAAACTCTATAAAGCTGAACTCAGAAAGTTTGAAATAGAACTTTAGTGTATGTATATGAATGATCAAATACTATGTTGATCTCATAGATTAGTAATCGTGCTAGAACATGAATTGAACTTTATTTTACATAGAAATTTTGAATAATTTTTCAGATTTTAAAATTTTGATATGTTATATTAGTTTTAAATCATCTCATCATATAATTTTGACATTTTATATTTAACCCATGTTTGAAGATCATAATTCATTCCATCTTATAACTTATTACATTTAGAATATGTAAAATTAATACAATGTCAAATGATTATATGATCAGAGCAAAAATTAGGAGAAATATAACATAAAAGTGATATATATTTTTTTTTTGAAAGAATGTAAAATTGTATTCAACCAAAAAACGTTTGTACAATAAATGCTTCAGCGTTTGAAAAATGAATTACCGAACAAGATTGAAACAGTATACTGATTGTCTTAGCTTAATTGGAAGAGGATGGACGAATGTGAACTCTTGTAGAGAACCAGAGTTGCAGGCCTTCATCGTATCGATGATCGTGTTGCCTCAAGATTGAGGTGAGACGATTGCGTACATTTTTTTCAAGGAGCTTTATGATTTGAGCCTGCGGGGAAGGGGCCTCTCCATGTCGTCGAGTGTTCCTCTCACGCCAGAGATGATAGACAGTTGCTTGGAAAACATACTTGAAGAGAAAACGTGGGAGAGGTGATAAAGTCGGGGAGGTAAGCAGCGTGAGCAGAAAGCTCCAGTCTGTTAAGTAGTGAGTCAAGAGAAGTGACTGTGTGAGTTCTCTCCAAATAACTGCAGAGTAAGGACAAGAGAAAAATAGGTGATCCCTAGTCTCTTCCGCGCCGGAACAGAGGACACATGTGACTTGTTGCCCCGAGGACCAGTTTTTTATGCGATCGCCAGTGTCTAAACGGTTATGAATTGCCAGCCAGAGGATAAACGAATACTTAGGGGTGGATTAAGAGTACCATACCCCTTTGTACCAATCGACCTTTGCGTGAGAGCTGCGAACATTATGCCATGTATGTCGAGAGGAGAAAGTTTTGGAGAACCTGTCACCCTGAGATCGCCATAACGGGGTGTCAGCAGCA
>NC_025690.1:11402698-11446240 GCF_000633955.1 Camelina sativa | reverse complement strand
GGTAATCTTTCATTTCAGTAGCATCATCCTTTTTTGGTATTAGTGCGAGAATAGTAGTGTTTATACCCTTAGGGAGAAAACCTTTAAGAAAGAAAGACTGCACCGCAGCAATCACATCCGAACCAATTACCGACCATGAAACCTTGAAAAACTCACTGGTATATCCATCAGGTCCGGGAGATTTATAACTTGGCATCGCAAAAACAACCTGCTGGATCTCATCAGCAGTAACCAGCTTTGTAAGCATTGCTCTGTCCTCTTCATGACATCGAAAAGGCAACAGGTGTTGTAGCTCCTCCACTGTCATTCCCACAAAATCAGTAGGCTGTTGATTAAGGAAGTCCTTAAAAAACCGCTCTGATTCCCCTTTTAGCTCATTGTTAGTTCGCCACAATTCCTCATTTGGACCACATAGCTCACAAATAGAGTTCTGCATTTTGCGGATACTGACCATTTTATGAAAATATGCATTGTTCATGTCTCCCACAGTTAGCCAATGAATCTTAGCTTTCTGCTTAAGATAATCTTTCTCCAGTTCAGCAAGATGAGTCCACAAAGAATAAGCAGTTGACTCCTCTAAAAGCGCTTGTTGAGTCGGATTCGCCAGGGTAGTAGCTTGCTTTTGACAAATTACCTTGTGAGCTTCACGTGTCCGTTTGGACAAATCACCAAACTGCTCTTTTCCCAAATAACGCAATCTTGGTTTTAAGTCTTTGAATTTCTTGGAGAGGCGGTGCATAGCAGATGTAGAAGGAAATAGTGGGGTAGTGCCATTCCAATGGTTTGCAACCACCTCATGAAATTGAGGTAGTTTAGCCAATTCATTAACAAATTTGAAAGGCCTGCGACCTCCCGTTGCAGCAGCCTCCAGGATGATGCGACCTCTGGCATGATCAGAGCAACCACCTGCCTCAAAAACACTATATGAATGTGGAATCCGATCTCCCCAATGCTCATTAATCAATACTCGATCCAGCTTCTTACAGATCAGACCCTCATCTCTCTTATTGCACTAAGTGTAGAGTGGACCATGGTGTCCCAAATCTGTGAGTGAAGAATGTTGCACCACATCCTGAAACTCACGCATCCCCAACGTATTAAACTGCATATGATCATGACTAGAGTGTTCTCCACTCTCCAAAATCTCATTGAAATCACCACTGATCAGCCATGGCTTATTCCTAAACAATGGAGAATCATTGTGACATCGTAAATCATCCCAAAGAATCCTCCTCTCCTCTGAAGAATTCAACGCATATACAAAGGAACAAAATAACTCCTCTGTTCCACCCGCCAACAGAACTGAACACGTAATTACTTGACTGCTCTTGAAGACCGGAGTAAGTCTCACAGTATCCCGCCAGACCACCCATATACGACCTAAAGGATGCGCCTCATAATTACATAAAGAAGACCAACCTTTGAAAACAGAGGAAACTATCTTATCTGCTCTACTTTCCTTGACTCGCGTCTCAAGTAGGCAACCAAACTGCATAGAACTACTATTTACCCAGCGACTGATAATGGAATGTTTTGAAGTTTTGTTTAGACCACGGACATTCCAGAAAAAACTTGTCATATTTAAGGTTTTCGAGAGGGACCCTTCTTTGTCAAAACACTCGGGATCCGTGTGCTAAGAGTATTTGGGTCGATGATAACCTTATGTTGAGTCTTGGAGGCACGTGGGAGAGATTGACGGATACTATGAGATCCTGCAGTTGCCAACGTATCAGAAACCGCAGGTGGATCAGAATCCTTTGGCACAATTTCACCTTCTTCCTCACCCTCCTCGGCTTTTACGGAATCTTCCTCCATGAGAACCGAAAAACGAGAGGGAGAAACGAGACTATCAGTCTCCACCTGCGCAGAAACCCGCATACGACTATTGCTAGCAGGGGAGACTGCTGTCCAACCTGCTTCTGTGGTGACTTGCTCTTTTGGCATAAAAATCTCATTAGCAGTAGTGTCCTGCTTCTGCGGAACGAGGTTAGTGAAAACCAGTGATTCCTCTGTTGCAGCCAGTTGTATGGCTAACGAGTCAACCCTTATGGGAGAAGGGTCAGAGCAAGTCTCTGACAGCAATAAGTGATATTGTTGGAAGAGGGTTTATGCAAACCTATACATATTATTTTAAATTTAGATTAAGGATATATAAAATTGAAAATATAAGATTAAATCCCCGGTAAAACATGTGGAATGATGGATATTTATTCAACTGACAAATAATTTACAAATAAAAAGTTAACTTTTGCATACGGGGTAAAAATAAGGGAAAAATAACTAGTTTGTTAGCAAGTCGGCCTAAATCAGAGCCCCTAAATAAAGACAGCACACATTCCTGACTTTTAGCAGTAAAACGACACGGCGTTCCATAGGAGCAGAACTCAACCGGAGAGAAATCTAAATTGTTGTTCCTTCACCGGATTCTCCCCAGACCGATCGCTGAATACTTCGGAACGAGAGACGGCGAAGAAAGGGAATGCGAAGAAGTTAACGATAGATAGAGAGGGGACAGCACAATGAGCAGAGTCCAAGCAGGCAACGAACTCGCCTTCCGTGTCGGCTTCTCCGGTCATGGTGGTCACCTCCGCGTTGAGCCTCTGTACACGGCGGAGAGAGACGACGCCGTGAACTCACTTCCCGATTTCGTTTCCGTGAGTTTTCTGATTTAGAGTGGCTAGAACTTTGATCACGTCTTCAAAAATTGGGTTCGCTTAGGCACTGATTTTTTTTTTTTTTTTAATGCAATTTGATGCGTTTGGTATTCTCAATTAGTTCGTTCTGCTACTACCTATGCGTTTCTGTGTTTTTGAACATCATATGTTGTTTGTTTTTGTATTGTAGTTTGCTAAGTCTTGGTGTGGATTTTACTTACTGTTTCCCTCAACAATCCTAATGGATACAATTGATCTTTAGAAATTCTTGTTCAGTTGTAGTTATCAGTGACATGAGAAGCTCTAGATTATTTACACATATTAATGTATCCAATGGTGAATGCTCTTACATGTTTAGATTTGCACACTGATGATGTGTTTTTAAGTTTTACGAGACGAAGTCTTGGTTGTTAGTAAAGCTTTCTGGCTTTGTAAGTACTTATATTACGTTTGCGTATATGCGTGTTTCTCAGCCTCCTGCTTTTGCCAAAGAAACAAAAGAATCAATAAAGAAACATATCGAGGAGAAATATCTCCTACCAAGACTGGAACCGGATCAGTTTTCTGCCGAAAAAGCTGAGAATCAGTGGGATTTTGATTGGTTTTCAAGGGTGAAGGTGCCACTTCAACCCTCTTTGCCAAGGTCCGTTGTGGTTCCCACTTGGGAGTTGCCATTCAGGCGTCAAAAAGAGGATACTGAGAACAGAGCATGGGAGCCCAAATCAGTAGAGGTAAAATGAATTATCTTAAATAAACCAGTTCATTTAGACAGTAGTATGACCTGCTATTAGCTTTCTGTTTCTGACGCTTGCTGGAGAAATGGATTGTCATATTACCTTAGGTGGATTTGTCGGAACAAATGTATGGAGATCAAGATTCTGGATTTTTTCCACGAATGGTTGGACCTCCGAAAGATTTTCTGAGAGGAAGTGTCAATAATCGCCCTTTCCGTCCAGGTGGCTTGGAGGATTCACAGTCTTCAGAGAGAGTCCTTCCAGAGGGTGTCTCTAGTGGCCAATGGGTACAGGAATTGCTCAATGGGGGTCCTGTTCAAACCGTTCCTCCTAGTTTTAAGCAGAGTTTAGATCTTGGAGATCTGATGGTATGTTTATGTTATCCTGTAATATCACTATCTAAGTTTTGTACCTTAATGAATTCCTTACGATTCAGTGTTGATTGATTCTTCCTGTTTTCTTTTTATATTTTAAAGCCATATCCCCAAACATGGAGCGTTTATGAGGATCGGAGTTCACATAGCAATGCTTCAGATGTAAAGTCGGTCTGTAGATCAATTTCCCTGGTGTACATAAAATTACTTTATATTTGGTTGTGTCAATAACTCTTTTTTACTGTCCTTGGATTGTGAATACCTCCAGAGTACGTTGTCTATTCAGTTTGATGATCTGTTGAAGAAGGCATGGGAAGAAGATGCTTTCTCCGAACTTGAGAGAGATGGTTGTTTAATCATTCATGTTCAACATCTATAGTCGTCACATATATTTGATTTGTTGTTCTGATATTCAATACTGTAATGTAGATCATACAGCTGAATCTGAGTCTCTAAAGGCAGAAGCTGAACCTGAAGCTAAAGCGAGGAAAAGCAATGATGCCAACAAGGGAATAGAGGCTGACGCCACTGTTCTGGATGAGATTTTGTCATCAGCAAAAACAGCAATATTGACGGAAGAGGCAATTAACAGTAATAAACAACTACGGAAAGAGGTAAGAATGTGGGTTCTGCATTTTAAGATTTCATTTTCCCTTCTCATAAACGTGATTTGGGGTGCGTTCTTCTTCTAGGGATGGGCCACTAAAGGAGATAGCCAAGACATTGCCGACCGGTTTTATGAACTTGTTCCTGACATGGCGATTGAATTCCCTTTCGAATTAGACAACTTTCAGAAGGAGGTATTTCCCTTGGCAATTTAAATTTGCGTATGTTTGAGAAATGTGCTTGGTTGTCTTTTATATGTGGATTTTCGGTAAATAACTAAGTGTCTTATGCCTACAGGCTATCTGTTGTTTAGAGAAAGGGGAGTCTGTTTTTGTAGCTGCTCATACATCAGCGGGGAAGACAGTTGTTGCAGAATATGCATTCGCTTTAGCCACCAAGGTAGATAATTATGAAAAACATCTTTGCATTCGTATTTTATATTCTTTGTTCTGTTCGCTGATCATTTTTTTCTGTGTTCAGCATTGTACACGAGCTGTTTATACTGCTCCAATTAAAACCATCAGTAACCAAAAATACAGAGATTTTTGTGAGAAGTTTGACGTAGGACTTCTAACAGGCGATGTTAGCATAAGGCCAGAGGCATCTTGTCTGATCATGACTACTGAAATATTAAGGTCAATGCTTTATCGTGGTGCCGATATCATACGTGATATAGAATGGGTAAAAGAGCTTTTTGATGTTTTACTTTCTTATGTGTTTAATAGTGTGCCCAAATCCCTCCATTTCTAAGCAGCCTTTGTAGCTCTGTGTGAAACTTCAATCACGTGTCCTTGTTACTGTTCCTATGACTGGCAGGTTATATTTGATGAAGTTCACTATGTCAATGACGTAGAGAGAGGGGTTGTTTGGGAAGAAGTTATCATCATGTTGCCAAGGCATATAAATTTTGTCCTCCTTTCTGCAACGGTACTACTCAATGCTTTTATATGCATGTGTATAGAAAATCTTAGTTCTTTCAGGTGGTGTTGTGTTTGCTTTGCATCTAATCTTTGGCTATGACTTTTCACATAAGATGAGTTTGAAAGGAATAGGTGATCTAATATTTTTTGGTCGCAATCCTAATGAACTTACCCTCCAGTTTCTAGCATCTATGGAGATATATATGGCTTCATGGTTCAATCATTATTTTGCATTCTTTTTTCCCCATATGCCTCTGAACTTATAACATGAATAATTTCTTATAGGTGCCAAATACATTTGAATTTGCTGATTGGATTGGCCGAACAAAACAAAAAGAGATACGTGTTACTGGGTGAGATTTAATATATCCTGGTTAAAGTACTGTTCATTTAATTCAATGGTTGATATTGAAGTTTTAATTTCTTAATTTTATGGGTTTTATTATCAGCACGACAAAAAGACCAGTTCCCCTAGAGCACTGCCTATTTTATTCTGGAGAACTCTACAAAGTTTGTGAGAATGAAGTTTTTCTTCCTAAAGGGATAAAGGATGCTAAAGATTCACAAAAGAAGAAGAATTCAAATGCAGTTAGTGTCGCTCCTAAACAGCATACAGGATCTTCAGCTCATCAAGATGGGAACAAATCTCAGAAACATGAAGCTCATTCTCGTGGCAAGCAGAATAAACACTCAAGTGCAAAAGATTTGGGAAAATCCTCTTATAGTGGTAACAGTCAGAACAATGGGGCTTTTAGACGATCAGCAGCTTCAAATTGGTTACTGCTTATCAACAAGCTCTCAAAAAAGTCCCTATTACCTGTATGTTAGATGTCGCTTCTCGTTTCTTATATTTAATCTTATTGTCTTGTCAATTCTGGTAATTATGTCTAACCCTTTTATTTTCATTTCCCATTAGGTGGTTGTCTTCTGTTTCTCGAAGAATTATTGTGATAGATGTGCTGACGCTTTGACTGGGACTGACCTCACTAGTAGTTCTGAGAAAAGTGAAATCCGTGTCTTTTGCGATAAAGCTTTTTCAAGACTGAAAGGGTCTGATAGAAATTTACCTCAGGTGGCTATCATAAAATTTCCTGGTTTCTAACATTATAAATTCAAAGAGTTGCCTTGATTTCCTACTCATGAACTGTGGGGGAATACATTTTAAAGGTCCTCAGAGTCCAAAGCTTACTTCATAGAGGAATAGGTGTTCATCATGCTGGGCTGCTTCCAATAGTAAAGGAAGTTGTTGAAATGCTTTTTTGCCGTGGTGTTATTAAGGTATGCTTAAAATTTTAGGCTTTATTCTTGTGCTATTATCTGAGCCTACACGATAAATACAATGCTCAAGTTAATAGTTTTTCGTGCTTCTGGTTACTGCCTTGTGGACATTATTGTCATCATTTCTTCAGGTAATCTTTTAAATCTTTCTGCAGGTGCTATTTTCAACGGAGACATTTGCCATGGGGGTTAACGCTCCAGCCAGAACGGTGAGGCTAATTTGATATTGTTTCAGATTTTAATACAGTGCTACAATGTTTATTGCGGGTGGGGATCAAAGGTCTATGATTGTTGAGAATCTCCAGGGTTTACGTATTCAATTAAAAAATGTGGGTATCCTGATAAGCACATACTCTATGAAGTTTACCTATAACTTACTTTTCCATGATATACGCTACAGGTCGTTTTTGATGCTTTGAGAAAGTTTGATGGCAAGGAATTTAGACAATTGCTTCCTGGAGAGTACACTCAAATGGCAGGGCGTGCTGGCAGAAGAGGACTTGACAAAACTGGCACAGTTGTTGTCATGTGTCGCGATGAAGTTCCAGATGAGAGTGATCTGAGGCGTATAATTGTTGGAAGCGCAACAAGACTAGAATCTCAGTTCCGACTAACCTACATAATGATCCTCCATCTTTTACGTGTTGAAGAATTGAAGGTATCTCAAATGTCTGGACCATTGATCTGCCATATGTTTCGCTAACAAGCCTTTCTCTTGGTGTTTTCTGACTCGCTAATTTTCAAATGGTTGTTATTGTAAGGTGGAGGACATGCTGAAAAGAAGTTTTGCTGAATTCCATGCCCAGAAGAAATTGCCCGAGAAACAGCAGCTTCTCATGCTAAAACGTGCTCTACCAGTCAAAAATATCGAGTAAGGCCAAACCTACTTAATTTTCGTACTCTGAGTGATTGCGCGGCTTTTTGTACTCTCTGTATAATTGTAAAAAATCCATTGATTCTGTTGTGTTGTTTATGTTACCTCTGCGTTCAACTTCACCGTCGAATTAACCTATTGATTTATTCGTCCAGATGTATTAAATGTGAACCGGAAATTGAAGATTACTATGACTTGTATATGGAAGCAAACGAGTGTAACAGCAAGATGTCAGAAGCAGTCATGCAGTCTCCTAATGCCCAGAACTTTCTTGTACAAGGAAGAGTAGTGGTCATGAAATCTGAAACAGTGAGCACCCAGTCTCCACCTGTTTGTCTTTTCTCTGGTTCATTATCGGTTGCTCATGTGTGTTATTGTACAGGGCATAGACAATTTACTCGGAGTCGTTCTGAAGGGACCTTCCAACACTAACAGACAATATATTATTTTGGTAATAAAATCTGAAATACCGCCACCAGAGAAAAATATGGTCAGCATTGGCAAGAAAAGCTCAGATCCCTCTCAAGGTTATTTTATTGCGCCCAAGTCAAAACGTGGTTTTGAAGAAGAATTTTATACGAAACCGAGCTCTCGTAAAGGTTCCGTTGTGATCAAGATAGAGCTCCCGTACCATGGAGTCGCTGCTGGTGTAGGTTACGAGGTTAAAGGGTTTGATAACAAAGATTTCTTGTGCATATGCGATAGCAAGATAAAGATTGATCAGTTTCGTCTACTCGAGGATGGGAACAAGGCAGCTTTTTCTCAGACGGTTCAACAACTTTTGGATCTGAAATCAAATGGAAACAAGTATCCTCCTGCTCTAGACCCAATAAAAGGTTCTTTAACTAAATTATAGCCCTATTTAGGTTTTCCCTGCTGCAAAATCATTTCTCCCTTAAATTCATGATTCCATTTCAGATTTGAAGCTGAAAGATGCTGAGCTTGTGGAGACGTACTATAAATGGACCAGCCTGTTGCAAAAGATGTCAGCGAATAAGTGCCACGGTTGTGTTAAACTGGAAGAGCACATGAAGTTAGCTAGGGAGATTAAGAAGCATAAGAAGGATCTCAAAGATCTAGAATTTCAAATGTCTGATGAAGCCCTATTACAGATGCCTGCGTTTCAGGGCCGGGTACATTCAAATGAGATATTCCAAATGCATCTTTGTTTACTCTTATGTATGATAATTTAGAGTAACATGTAGAGCTCTAATCTCTTCTTGCAGATCGATGTTCTGAAGGAAATTGGGTGTATAGATGAAGACCTCGTCGTTCAAATCAAAGGCCGTGTCGCTTGCGAGATGAATTCTGGGGAAGAATTGATATGCACAGTGTGTCTGTTTGAGAATCAATTCGAAGAATTAGAACCAGAAGAAGCAGTGGCTGTAATGTCTGCCTTTGTCTTCCAACAAAAAAACACTTCAGCGCCTTCACTTACTCCTAAGCTAGCTAAAGCTAAACAAAGGTTTGTAACGATCGCACTCTTTCCCTTCTCATAACCACATGCAGTATTTGTTCCGATCTGATTGATATAGTCTAATCATTGACCCTCTTTTGCATAGACTCTATGATACCGCAATCAGACTTGGTGAACTTCAAGCTCAATACAACTTACAAATAGACCCTGAAGAATATGCCCAGGAGAATCTCAAATTTGGTCTGGTTGAAGTTGTCTATGAGTGGGCAAAGGTTTGTAACTAGAAAGCAAGGTATTTTATACATTGCACGATTCACATCTTTTAAACATATTGTATGCTTGATTTTTGCAGGGGACTCCATTTGCAGAGATATGTGAACTGACTGATGTCCCTGAAGGCCTGATAGTTCGTACCATTGTGAGATTGGACGAGACATGCCGTGAGTTCAAGAACGCTGCCGCCATTATGGGGAACTCGGCATTACACAAGAAAATGGATTTGGCTTCAAATGCTATAAAACGTGACATTGTCTTTGCGGCTAGTCTGTATGTGACTGGAGTGTAAGATTTGAATATAAAACTGACTAGATATGATTGTCACATAACCTTAAATTCAACTCCCTATAATACATTAACAATGTTGACAAAGTCTTAAACTTAATGCAGTGGTCGGATTAAAGTTGTTTGTTACGACTATTGCATTTCCTTATAATGGTAAAACTCATTTCCCCAATTGGATTGTATATTAAAAACCAGTCGGATCCAAAGTCGAACTGACACTACAAAAATGGGTTTCAGATACAGACACTTGTAAATTTAAACGAAACTACGAGACACGTTCTCTCGTGAAGATAGCCATAAGCTTAGGAACAAGCTTGTTGTGCTTCATCACGTATCTGTTCAAGAATATCTGATCATTACACACCAAGACAGATGAAATCGGAGGGTTTTCACTTCCGATCAATCCTTTTGACATGAGAGCTTTTATTACATTACACCTCGGCACAATCCTCTTCTCCAGGCTATATCCAAGTACCGCAGGGAGCAAAACCAAAGCCTCTAGTGGCCAATTCATCTTCTTCACCAAAACCTCAAACTTCTTCTTCATCATCTCTGCAGAATACGCAGTGCAGTTAGGATATCGCATAACCATCAACTTGAACTCATCTCTACTGAACCCTAAGTCTAGAAACGTTTGAATAGAGTCCAATATCTTCTTCTCTGAAGCTCGTATGCATTGTGGACGAGTCTTCAACACCGAAAGGACCTCTTCCTTCACCAGACCACACTTCTTCAGTGTTTCAAACGTCTGAATAATCTTATTCTCGGAGAATTTCAAAAAGAAAGGCCACTTCTTGAAAATTGCCCATATCTCCACTTCACTTAAGCCTAACCTTTTATAGACATTGACTTTCTCTTCTATGGTTTTATCGCTCATCTCGTAGACTACACGCAAAGCTTCCACGAATTTTGCTTTGGCTGGATCAAAACCCATATCAACAACTTTCTTGAGTGTTCCTTCAAACTTCTCTTTACCATAAACAGGTTGAGAACTAGAGATGAGCAATGAAAACAACAACTTGTGAGGCACTCCCAATTCTTTCAAAACCAATATATTTCGCATTTTGTTCTGTCTCTTACCCTCTGCCAAAGAATGACATAACAAATCTACACACTTGGAAGAACTCTCACCTCCTTGCATAATACCCTTGACGAAATCATAGTACAAGCTGATAGATTTTTCACCTTTCTTTCCCAAGATGGCCGGAACTTTGGTAACAATCTCTGTTACCTCAGAGCTTGAAGCTCCTCTTGACTGCAGAATCTGGAGCTTAGGACGAAGAGATTTCTCAGCATCAGTTACAAGCAATTCTGGGTAATACCTAACAATCGTGGAGATCTGAGAATCTTTAAACCCATGGCTTCTAAGCAGCTTCAGAACTGAATCCGCATTAGCCTTGTCCTCGAAACTGACCTTCCTTGAGATTGATTCAGCGAGCCTTGTAGTTAAACCCAATGATTTAACCAGATAAGAGACTGTAAAAGTAATACTCACATCCCCAGCTGTTGTAGAGGAGAACGAGTTGGTAAAAGCAAATGCATTTTGCACAATGCTCACTGTAAAAACTCTTAAATTACGCCATTTCTGCAACTCCACAGACCTTCTTCCATGGAGTATGAGAGAAAACATGACAAAGACAATACAATAACCAGTGAATCGATTAGTGTTCGATTATTCAAGAAAAAAAAAAATGAAATTAGGGTTTATGAGGTCCGAAGAAGAAAAAAAGGGTTTATGAGGAAGAACAACAATTATTGGGCCTAGTGGGCCGAAATATATGAATTGGTTCAAAACCCATTAAGTTTCTACTTTTTTTAGGGTGGAGGGAAATTTTGGCGCCACGCACTCACTCACTCACTCCATTTATGGCGGAACTACGACGCCTCTTCCTCATCACCACCACCACTACAACTCGACCTCAATTGAAATTAGGGTTTATCTGCAACACCTTGAACAAACGCTTCACAACACTTCGCTTCCCAGTTTCAACAATGGCCTGCGTAGAGACGAAGATCAACAACGGTTCCGACGCCGTCAACGAACCGTCACCAAAAATCCAAAAGCTCGATCGAAACGGAATCCATCATGGAGATTCTTCTTCAGCACCATTCTTCAAAGTGAAGAAACTCTCAGAGAAAGCTGTTTTACCAACAAGAGGCTCATCTCTCTCCGCTGGTTACGATCTCTCAAGCGCGGCGGATTCGAAAGTTCCGGCGAGAGGTAAAGCGCTTATCCCGACGGATCTAAGCATCGCTGTTCCCGAAGGAACATACGCGAGGATCGCTCCGAGATCTGGTTTGGCTTGGAAACATTCGATTGATGTTGGAGCTGGTGTGATTGATGCTGACTACAGAGGACCTGTTGGTGTGATTTTGTTCAATCATTCTGATGTTGAGTTCGATGTGAAGTTGGGTGATCGAATCGCTCAGTTGATTATTGAAAAGATTGTGACTCCTGATGTTGTGGAGGTTCAAGATTTGGATGATACTGTTCGTGGTGAAGGTGGTTTTGGTTCTACCGGCGTCTGAAGAAGCGTATGTGTCTTAGTTTTTAAATTTAGGGTTATTTCGTCGAGCACTTTGTGGGCATGATTGTAATATCTATCTCTTTGCTTCAATCTTTTTTAAGACTATCTTTATCAAATCTTATTAAAGCCTTTGTTTATTCCAAACAAAACGAATCAATTTCAAGAAAAAAAAAAAAAGAGATGACTTAACAAAAACAAAGCCAACCCATAAAACAAGAGCTCTGTTTAATGGAGACAGTTGATTATAAACAAAAACATAACCACTGGCTCTTTTTTCCTATTCACCAAAAAAAATGAGAGTCACTCACAGAGTCTTTCAAGCGAATTTAGGCTTAGGTAAGGCTGAGCCTAAGGTGCTGGTGCTGCTGCCGCCACCACCGCTGTGGTGATGATGGATTGATGCCAATTTATGAATCCAGAATTTAGGACCTTTCTTTAGTTCTGGACAGATCTGGCTCGGCAAAAGATTGAGTCTTCTTTCCTTTGTCAGAGACTTTTTAAACTGTTCCAACACTTTGACAATCTGCCAAAATTCTGGTCTCTTGTTTGTTTGCAACGACCAACATAGCTCGATCAGCTCTTTCATAGCCGTTGGACAATCTTTTGGTATCACCGGCCTAATATTCTGGCCAATATCAAACACAAATTCCAAATGGTATTAGAACAAACTGAACAATAATGCTCTAACTCAGTCATCAAATCCTAATCTAGGCATAGTTGGTGTAAAAATCAATAGCAATTCTATAGCTTTTCTATCTATGCAAGCAGATGTAGAATGAATTTACCTTGTGCATGACTGCGAAAGCAGCTTGGAAAGGAGTCATCTCCTCATATGGAACAGCTCCAGCTACCATTTCCCATAAAATAAGTCCAAAACTATAAACATCACACTTCCTTCCATGTGGTATCCGTCTTATCACTTCAGGTGCCATCCACCTATAAGTTCCAGTATTATCACCCAATACATCACAGTACTCCTCCTCGCACGCTATGCCAAAGTCAGCGATCTTCAAGTGAAAGTCGTTTTCGATCAACACGTTCTCTGGTTTGAGATCCCGATGAACTATCTCTCTTGAGTGAACATACTCCATTCCTCTCGCAATATCTAGACCAAACTCGATTAGCTGTTGCAAAGGACGAGATTTATGCTCCAGCTTGTGCAGATATGATCTTAATGACCCTCGAGGTACATACTCTGTGATGATACAGTTTCCAGTACTGACTCCCACAAACTGCATCAGGACATCATCAATCAGAAGAAAAGAATCACACCAAAGGCATCAATCATATTTCATACAACCAAACTGACATAATATAACATAAAGATAAATCACCTTAACGACGTTCGGATGGCTTAGTCGAGATAAAAGTGTGGCTTCCATGGTAAACTGTTTCTCCAAACGAGCTGCCAAGAACCTGTCGTCGCTATTGTCAGGCGCTGTGATAATCTTGAGAGCAACAGCTTTGCCTTCATATTCTCCATGGTAAAGCTGGCTATATACCCCGTGAGTAAACCTGTCCCCATAAGAAACCTTAGACGCATCAATGAGGTACTCTTCAAGCACTCCTGCAGAACTAACTTTAGAGCCTCTGTAGTCAACAGACTTTGAAGACCTCTTGTCTATCTTGCTCTTTGCCCTGTCTTGAATTTTCAGCGTACTAAGATCCCTAATAGGACCCGAGTGTGACAGAGGCCGTAGATTAAACGACTTGTTCTCAGAGGAATCCTTGGCCTTATTAGTTCCCTTTTCTGATTGCATTCTTATAGGATGTGGAGTAGAAAACCTCTTAATATCAGACTTGGCTTCCTGAAAAGAATGAGAAAGAGCCATATGAGGCGAAGGAGAAACAGACCTCTTCTTATTAGTGAGTGGATTCCTCTGTATCTCAGTACCACCACCACCAACAAGTGATTTCAAATCAGAAGGTGAACTCAGAGGCATTCTTTTCAATCCAGAAATCCTATCTGGATTTGATTCTAAACTTATCATACGATAACAAACAGTATGAGAGAAGTTAGCTCTCCTAATCCAAGAAGTAGCCTCTCCATCCATGGTTACTAGCTAGAACGCCCTCAAAAACACTTAAAAAGTTCGAATCAAGCAAACCCTTGAAGACGAATGAGATGAGTAGTAGTAATCTCCAACAACAATCTTGTCTTCACATAAACGAGAGGTCCTTCAGATTCATTGAAGAAACACAAGATACCTTCCTCTACCATTAAATCCACAAACTCCTAGAATCAAAAAACTAAAAAATCACCCCAAAACCTGGAGTGTTCAACACATCATCATCCAAAATAAAAAAAAGTCGTCGGGGGAAAAAAATTGTGAATTGATTGCACCAACAACTATATGATGCCCTCTTCCTAATATAAATCAAACCAAATCAAAGAAACAACAACAAAGGTATATTAAGATACGACTTTTTTTCATTGATAAATCAGAAACATAAAACAAACAAATAAAAAATCGAGAACGTACCTGAAACTATGATACGTGAAGCTCGGAGAATTAGGAATCAGAATCCGGCGAGTAGATTTTGTGAAGAGCGAGAAATCAAACGGATAAAAAAATGAAATGTTTCAATGGTAACAAAGACGAGGAAGTTTCGAATTCGTGACTTTTTTTTGTTTGTTGTTTGCTTAATAAGACGGGCTTTTGTTGAGAGAGATTTTTCTACGAAAAGTTTCAAGAAAGAAATATATAATAATCAAAACCGGGGAAGACAAATTCTTCAGAATTTGTTTTTGGTCAAAACTCAAAAAGAAGAAAAACACGGAAGAGCTTTAAGTGATGTCGTTTCGAGATATCTGTCAACGTCAGTAATATATGCTTTCTAAATTCTGATTAGATTTTTTTGTTTGACTTTTATATGGTCTGACATCAAATATGTAAGGTCAAATGTGTAAGCATGGAAGCGTCTGTAGTCCAACGGTTAGGATAATTGCCTTCCAAGCAATAGACCCGGGTTCGACTCCCGGCAGACGCATTTTTACTTTTTTTAAAGCTTATGAAATTGCCTTAACGTTGAGGCCGAAAGATCTGAAATTTAGCTTTTTTTTCCGGCCCATATTGTGAGATCAAACGAGAGAATAACACAAACCAATAAATAACAACAAGTGATATCCAAATTTGACAATTTTCTTCATCCGATTTCATCTGTCAAACCTTTTTTATTTGAACTTTTAAATTTTTTTATTTAAAAAAAAAAAAAAAACATGTCGAGTGATGGAGCATTACACTTTATCTGACACAGTTCGGATAACAAACGCAACCTTTTTTTTTTTTCCCTTCTTTTGCATGAGGCCAGAGACCAAGAGCCCAGACCACGTGCCCCTTCTCATCTCTCACGTGTTTGTTTACCTTAAAAAACAACTAAATTTGCTTCAACTGAGAAAATCCAAGTTGAAGTTTGATAACTCCGATGAACGTCGTCGTTTTCCATCAACTCCAACGACTCCCTTTGCCTCCTCCCTTTCTTCTTCTTCTTCTTCTCTCTCTCCCGAATAAGAAGAATCTTCAAGATTGACCAGGTGAGAGAAATCAACTCTATCTGTGTCTCGCTGCTTCCAATTCGGGTTTTTTCACAAAACAATGGCACATGAACCCAGTTCTGGGTTAGATCATATCTCTGATTTGGGTAATAAGTGTGTCTCTGATGGAATCACTACTGGGTTTGGGTTTATTCAAGAAGGTAACAACGGTAGTGAACAGTTAAGTAAAGATAGGAAAAATCCAAATCTTGGAATTAAAGGTAGCGATATGGTGGTGGTGGATAGTGAAGAAGATGGGGAAAAGTTGAAGTTTTTGTGTAGCTACAATGGAAAGATAATGCCTAGACCAAGCGATGGGGTGTTACGATACGTTGGTGGTCAGACAAGGATCGTTACTGTTAAAAGGAATGTGAGATTTGATGAGTTTGAGCAGAAGATGATCGAGGTTTATGGTCAGCCTGTTGTTGTGATTAAGTACCAGCTTCCTGATGAGGAGCTTGATGCTTTGGTCTCTGTTTCTTGTAGTGAGGATATTGATAACATGATGGAGGAGTTTGATAAGTTGGTGGAGAGATCTTCAGATGGGTCTGGGAAGTTGAGAGTGTTTTTGTTTGATGCATCTGAGGTTGATGATTCTTTTGGAGTAGCTGAGTATGGGGATGGAGTTGACATTGGGCAGAGATTTGTAGAGACTGTGAATGGTGTTGTTGCGAGTAAGGAGAGTGTAGCTAGTGGTGGTTCTAATCCTAATTCTGATTTTAGTGGCGTTGACGTTGTTGATAGCTTGGGCCTTGGTCAGAGTGAGTTTGTTTCACCTCATACTTATGTGAATACTGCACCAAGACTTGTTCCTCCTGATCCACGTTTATCTGCTTATGTTGTACCAATGACTGTTCCAGCTGATCCGTTTCATTCTTCTCAGTTCGAGACTGTTTCAGAGAAACCAATAGCTGGTAAGATCCAGCAGCTACCAATAACTACGCCATCTGAACATCATTCACCGGTGTATGTTGAATCTCGGTTAGAAGTTTTAAGACAACCAGATTCTGTTCATTCACCTAACCAGTTTCTGCCAAGTACTACCTCTTTGTTCTCCCAACAACCTTTTCAAGGAAGTACTTTGAATGTCCCATCCCACCAGTTGCTTCCTGCTGCTCACATGTCAATGGCTCCCTTGAATGCCCAGATTGGTGCCACGCCAGTATTGATTAACCCGGCAGTGCAAACCCAAGAAAGCCTGTTGGGGAACTTTCCTGCTGAAAGAAATGTGGGGATTCAAAAGTTAGTCCCTCTTCCAACAGACCCGAGCTACTCTGCATATCAAGGTACGGTTTCTCCTGGTATACCACCAATTAGCAGTTATGGTGGGACTCAGATTTCACCATCTAAACATATTGTTCTCCCTGATAGAATCTTGCATCGGCAAGTAGTTACGCCTGAAAGTTTTCGAAGGGTAGATGATTGTCAAATGTGCCAGACTTCTTTGCCTCATATGCATTCTGATCCCATTATACGGGAGAGGAGTGATGGCTCGACAATGTTTGTACCGTATGTGAGCTCATCTTACCCTGATTCTCGTCCAGATGACATCGTCAGAATCCAACAGACGGATAAGTTTACGGGTCAACAAAGCTTCCTCAATCATCCTAACCATCAAGAAAGAGATACTGTACGTACAACCAATGTTGCGAGTGCTCAGGTCGAGACAGTTGAACCTCTACTCAACGAGATTGTGAGAGATGTTCCGATAAAAGTTCAAGTATCTAGACAGCAGCAAAACCTTTTAGACCCTTCAGTAGCATATGGCCAATACCAACCAAGAGGATTGATGGATAATGTTAACATACATGCTCCTGAAGCATATACCAATTGTCAGAATTTCGTCTCACCAGCTGAAAATATGGGAAAAGAAGATATTATGGGTACCAATTCTCAACAAATGGCAAGGAAGAATATGTTCTTACATGACACCTCTGGTCAATCTCCAGTAAGTCCAAACATTGGTCACACGGACTCAAATGAGACACTAACAAGAGTAGTTCTTCCAGGCCATGACTCTCAGCCTAAGACATCATGTGCGCCAAAACAGTCACCCTTATCAGGTAATCCTGGTTTGTATCTACAATCATTGGTTGGAGGTCAGCAGTTCGATTCTCTGGAAGCGCAGTCCTGCAACCCCGTCTTTGGCGATGTTGAACCTTCCTTTGATGCTGCTAATTTACCATCTTCCTTATCATCACATCCTGATGCTGCCAATTTACCATCATCCTTGTCATCTAGTGTTGGTGGTGCAGACGTCAAAGAATCATCAACGTCATTTTTTAGCAACCAGGGCCCATGGAATTTGCAATCTGACTCAATGGAGGATACCAAGCCTAACCTACTTAGTTCTTCGAAAGGTGGTTTTTCTTGTTATACATGACTCCATTTCTATTTTTTCAAGTCATTTTCGTTGAGGATTATCTGTTGATTGGTCTTTGGTTCTCTCTACAAGGCTCGGAGGAGGAGCACATCAAACAAGAACTTCAGAATGTTGCTGAAGGAGTGGCTGCTTCTGTTTTACAGTCAAGTACTTCATATCATGAACCTCCAATCAAGGTGGATGAGTATGCTTCTGATAAAGGAGAATTTTCACGTAATGATGAAATAAAACACCAGTCCACACAATTCAAGGTCTGTTGCATACTGTTCATTATTTTTGTCATTCCTTTCTTTAGATTTCATATTGCTTCAGAAGTGATGAAATTGATATTATTATTTCTCAGGATATCAGGAACCAGCTTGTCGAAAGATTGTATTTAGGATATTCTGGTTCTGATTCTCTGGATCAGTTGCAGGTTTGAAACCTTATTCTTAATTCACTTACGTTCATGATTAACGACAGCAACCTTGAGGAATTGTGAGAATCATGTTATATTATGATTATATGATAGATTATTAAGGACAGCGATCTTGAGGAATTGCGAGAACTAGGATCTGGCACATTTGGGACAGTTTATCATGGGAAATGGCGAGGCACTGATGTTGCAATCAAACGGATCAATGATCGATGTTTTGCTGGCAAACCATCTGAGCAAGAACGAATGGTTTGTCTCAGTACAGCTGATGGTGCATTAAAAGAACATGTTTAGACATATGTTGAATAGTTCATAATGATGTCTATCTTATGTACAAATTATCAGATCGATGACTTTTGGAACGAGGCACAGAACCTAGCTGGCTTGCATCATCCTAACGTCGTTGCTTTTTATGGGGTTGTGCTGGATTCACCTGGAGGTTCTGTGGCAACGGTAACAGAGTATATGGTTAACGGTTCTTTACGAAATGCGTTGCAGAAGAGTGTGAGGTATCATATGTATACATTCCTCAGAGCTATGTTGACACATGGTTAGAAGAATGCCATTAATTGTTATGGTTTATTTTTCAGGAATCTTGATAGGCGCAAGCGCCTGCTGATCGCAATGGACATCGCTTTTGGGATGGAGTATTTGCATGGAAAGAACATAGTACACTTTGATCTCAAAAGTGACAACCTACTCGTCAACCTCAGAGATCCTCATCGCCCCATTTGCAAGGTAAATTGACTCGAGTTTTGTGAAGCAATATGGACATAGATAAGGTTTAGCATTAGTTCCAAATAGAGTTCACACTCTCGTATCAGAGGAAAACATTTAAGAAATTATTCCACTTGGTTGTACTTGCTATCTTCCCCCTTAAAGTTGTTGATAGAAGTTTGTGATCATTTCAGGTTGGGGATTTGGGTCTCTCGAAGGTGAAATGTCAGACATTAATATCGGGTGGTGTCCGGGGAACACTCCCATGGATGGCACCAGAACTTCTAAATGGAATCAGTAGCCTTGTTTCTGAGAAGGTTTGTGAACTAATCAACTATTATCAGCTTGGTTATTTGTCTCTACAATGTATTTGCTTCTCTAGCGGATGCCTTAATCTGGACACTACAGGTCGATGTGTTTTCATTTGGAATTGTGCTCTGGGAACTCTTCACCGGTGAAGAACCTTACGCCGACTTGCACTACGGGGCGATCATAGGTGAAACCTTTTCTACGTAATACTTGTTTACGGGTTTGCTTTGTTTCTATTTTGAATTTTCTTAACCTAAAATTTGAAATAGGTGGTATAGTTAGTAATACGCTACGACCGCCAATTCCTGACTTCTGTGACATGGACTGGAAATTGCTGATGGAGAGATGTTGGTCTGCGGAACCATCAGAGAGGCCAAGCTTCACTGTGATCGTGAATGAACTACGGTCCATGGGTACAAAAAAGCTTCCTTCCAAAGAACAAGTCTCAACACAAGGACCACAATCTTAAGGATATAACTATATCATATGAATTGAACCATTTTAGAATCTATAATCACACAAGATTTTCACACGCAAATAGATGATGCTTCATATATAAAAACTAAGTATTGCATACATTTGCAAATGATAAGCATGTTCGTCTTGCATATTTTTCGCTGCATGGACATATAAAACTTGTCGCCTTATAATCTTTGCTATGGAATGCTAAGGCATTTATCGCGTGAACTCTGAAGCATCGATAGAAACTTGGTATGTGTATAAAGACAATGTCTTCCCAGCACAAGTTTTGTAAGGAGTTTGATGTGCTATTCGTTTCTCCATTTTCTCTTTTACTATTACACTATTTCGTGTGTGTTGGCTGATTTAGTACTTTTAAAATGGATCTTAGTGTACCAAAATATGAGAGAATGACAAACGAAATTCATAATAGGACTAATATCAGTTAAAGGCAAAAAGGCGAAAAAGTAGGCGATAAAAGGCGAAACTTAATTTTTTTCCCCTTGTCGTCGGCTAGTCTCACGCCACCGGCGAAAAAATTCTCTTTTTCCCCTCTCTTCCTTTCTTATCCCCTTTCAGAGTCATCGATGACGAACCCAGATCCCCCAGATCCAGATCTGGGTATTAATCCGGAGGCAATTCCACGACCATTTTCAACTCAGACTTAATTTACCGGAAACGCTCCAGAGCAAGCAATGGGAAATGGAAACTCTTCTGATCCCCATGAAAACAGGTTGGATTCAGATGATGCTCCAACTCAGGCTAGGAGAATCGAATTTTTTCCAACTCAGGTAGGGGATTCACCATTTGCTCAGATAAGCTCAGATCCGCTCCTTATTCCATCAGTAGTCGTGAAATCTCCACCGATAATAGATAATACGCCACTGCAATGGGCTGAGATATTCGATCCCACACTCCGCAACTTAAAAAAAGCCACTCAACCTACCTTCACGGAAGACGGTACTCCCTGTGTTCGAGCTCCCATCAAAGCAAGTACAGTTTGGGAAGCGGACGGCAACCCTCCAAGGGTCGTCCCCCTCATCAAGCTTGAAAGCTTTGCTTTCAACACCTTTTGGACATCATAATGATGAAGAAGATTTTTTGTTATAATATAAGGGGATTCAATACATCCTCTAGACAGCAACAACTTAAGAGTTGGGTTTTGTCTCAAAGACCTCGTTAGGAGGCATTTTGGAAACTCGGGTCCAGGAAGAGAATGCGGATCCAATTTTGGCAAATAGGTTTCCAGGATGGAGGTATGTTAATAACTATTCTCCAACTGCCTCTAATGGGAGAATTTGGGTTGTCTGGCACCCTGATTTGAAGATTTTCATTTACAAAAAGACGGATCAGGTTATTACTTGTGGGGTTTTTGATCCTACTTTGAATCACTCCTACACGGTATCCTTTGTATATGCGAGGAACTGTATGATAGCAAGGCGTGAACTTTGGGCCGACTTAGAGGAGATATATCACTACGATAGTCAGCAACACCATCCTTGGTTGATTCTTGGCGATTTCAATCAAATACTTCGAGCTGAGGACCACTACTCCCTTCATCTGTATCCACTTCCTTTGACTGGTATGGCAGAGTTTCAAGATTGCATTGACAAGTGTGATATATAGGAGATGGCTGGAAGTGGATCAAGCCATACTTGGTATAACAATTAAGAGGACAATCCCATAACGAGGAAGCTTGATAGATGTCTCATAAATGAAGCTTGGTTAAACTCGTATCCCCACTCCAAGGCACTTTTTGATGCTCCATGTGGATCAGATCATACCCCTATCTTGGTCTCTATGACTTCTGATAGAGAGAGAAGGAAAGTTCCATTCAAGTTCTACAACTTATTCACAGCTCACTCCGATTATCCTACTCTTCTCCAGAATGCGTGGAATGTTCATGAGCACGTTGGATCACCTATGTCTCGACTCTGTCAGAAACTCAAGGCGGTTAAGCTGGGTTGCAAGGAACTAAACAGAATATATTTTAGCAACATACAAGCTCGTACTGCAGAAGCTCAAGAAGCACTGACGAGACTCCAGTCTCAAATTCTTACCAATCCTTCTCCGTTACTGTTTCATGAGGAAAAGCAGGCAAAAAAGAAGTGGTTGTTGTTATCCTCTGCTGAGGAATCCTTTTTAAGGCAGAAGTCAAGGATAAGATGGTATACTGATGGAGACTCCAATACCAGATTCTTCCACAACTCTATCAAAGCTCATCATGTCAGGAACAAGATTGGGTCACTACTCAATGATCAGGGGGAAAGGATATCGTAAAATGCTCAGATCAAGAACTTAATAATTGGCTATTATCAGAAGCTTCTTGGAACGAAGAACTCTGATGTACAACCAATGTCAATCGAGGATATTCAGAACCTAACCCACTACAGGTGTAGCTCTGAGTTAGCAACCACTCTCCAATCGATTCCTATTCCAGAAGAGGTCACCTCTGCTATGTTTTCTCTACCAAAGAACAAAGCTCCCGGTCCGGATGGATTCACCGCAGACTTCTTCACTCATGACTGGGGAACAATGGGACCAATTGTGGTAGAAGCAGTCACGGTTTTCTTTACTACAGGGAAGCTCATTAAGCAGGTCAATGCTACAATAATTGCCCTCATTCCAAAGACAACAACTGCTGAGAAATTGGGTGATTTCAGGCCTGTTTCCTGCTGCAACACCATTTACAAGGTGATATCTCGGATTCTGGCAAGGAGATTAAAGTTGTTTACGGATTTGGCGGTTCAGAGAAATCGGGTATTATTCATAAAAGGAGACTGCTATGTGAGAATGTCATGTTGGCAGCAGAGTTGGTAGCTGACTTTCACAAACCAGGTCCAATAACTAGAGGTTGCCTTCAAATTGATATTTCAAAGGTGTTCGATAATGTGGACTGGGTTTTTCTCACCAACATCCTAACTTCAATCGAACTTCCCTCCACTTTCGTCAATTGGTTAG
The DNA here is from genome assembly GCF_000633955.1 of Camelina sativa. Classification (NCBI taxonomy): domain Eukaryota; kingdom Viridiplantae; phylum Streptophyta; class Magnoliopsida; order Brassicales; family Brassicaceae; genus Camelina; species Camelina sativa. The sequence goes on along the minus strand of NC_025690.1, from coordinate 11,423,515 downwards.
TCACTTGCTTCACTACTCCCTTAGCTCTAAATGGAGAGTTAATTGGTTATTTCCCTGGAAATAAAGGGCTGCGTCAAGGTGACTCTATCTCTGCCCCTTTGTTTGCATTGGTAATGGACATATTATCGAAACAGTTGGACCGTGCTGTTACTCAGGAAAGGATAAAGCCTCGTTCTCTTTGTATTCAACCCCTGATCACTCACTTAAACTTCGCTGATAACCTTCTGGTATTATTCGATGGCTCTGAATCATCTTTGGTGGGTATTTTGGAAACATTGGATATGTTCAAACTAGCCTCGGGATTGGGAATCAATCTGACTAAGTCTTGCCTCTTTCTCGATGGAGATAATAGGAATGGCATTCGTTCTATGTCCTCAAGACTCAACTTAACTCACGGCTCCTTGCCTATTAGATACCTTGGGTTTCCACTAATCACTCAAAAGCTTTCTGCTTCCGATTACCAGCCGTTAATAGACAAAGTGAAGTCAAGAATTTCCGGTTGGACTCATCGCCATCTTTTGTTCGCTGGAAGACTTCAGCTTCTCCAATCCGTGATCAATAACACAATAAATTTTTGGGCTTCAATTTTCATGCTTCCTTCTAAGTGTCTAAAGGAACTTGAGAGAATTTGCTCTGCCTTTTTGTGGAAAGGAGTGGCAGACAGTGCAAGAGGTGCTAAAGTATCATGGGATGTTGTTTGTACTGCTAAATCGGCAGGGGGACTAGGACTAAAGAGGCTCGCAGACTGGAATAGGATTTTCGGGTTGGAAACTAACTCCGGATCATACAAATGGCTTATTCTCCTATATACGAACGTGGAAGCATTTACATCATGTTGGTCCTCAAGTTCACTGGCATTCTCAGGTATGGTTCAAGGAACAAATTCCAAAAATGGCTTTCTTGACTTGGTAAACAATTTTGAATCGACTCAGAACAAGGGACATAATGAGAAGCTGGAATATTCAAGTTCCTGATTCTTGCCTTCTCTGTCTAACCGTGACAGAATCAAGAGATCATCTTTACTTCCAATGCTCGTACACCAAGGTTCTTTGGTTTGATTTCTTCTCTCAACTCCTACCCCAGCTGCCAACGAATTTTGGTGGATTTCTAAATTGGATCAAGCGACCTACCACAAATAGGAAGCTTAATGTGATTTGCAATCTCCTATTTCATGCTCTCATTTATTTCATCTGGTCTGAGAGGAATGCAAGAATCCACTCAGCAGATTTTCGTTCCACTGAAAGATTGAAGAAAGAAATCCAGTTGCGGCTCCGGAGGAAACTAATCGCTCTCGACAACAAGAATGGCTCTACTCCCACTACTACGCCTCAAGATGATTTTCTCTATATCTGGTTTGCAAATTTTCAGGCTAACTAATATCTTAGTTATCGGCTTCAGATGATGTTTTGATATCTGTTGTTATTCTCCTTCTATCTCGAGATTCGTATTGTAACAGTTAATTATCAATATACCGGTATCTATTTATAAAAATAAAAAATATGAGAGAATATTTTTCTAACGCTTTCCAATATTGCATTTGACTTTTTTTTTTTTAAACTTTTATTTTAAGTTTTTAAATTTTTTTTCAATCTTAATTCCAAAAAAACATATTTCTCTACACAGTTAGTACACTTAACATGTATTTTTAATTATATCTAAGTTCTTTTTGCCACAAAAAAAGGATAGATATCAAGATTATTTTATAATAAAATTTGCTATCATATAATTGATAAATCTACTTCACATATTTCCTACATTTTATTTGATTTGTCTTTTTAAAAAAAGATTATGCTATTTTATAATAAATTAAATAATCAAAATGAAACAATATTTTAGATGAGAAATGAAATAGTTTAAATACATGATTATGCATTTACGTAATTTTTAAATATTGATTATTACACGTATAAAATCATAGTATGATGTTTCATTTCATTAGTTGAGTAGGCAATTGAATTAGTTTAGCTCCACTAAATCATATTAACTTATATGATAATTAATATATATATATATATTATTATATCTTATGAATTGCTAAATAATATCATGCCCCACTCTAGTTACTTAATCTCATTTATTATAAATAGTAGCTTTTCCTTTCATTACAAATTTACAATAAAGATGAAAACTTTTGTAAAGTAGTATGACAACCCGTCCCACGGACTCCACTAGCCCACCGCTAGCCGCCCCAACAGACCGTCCGTGGATCCTGCTAGCCCACCGCTAGCCGCCCAAATAGACTCCAAGCTGGCCCTGCAGGGCATCGATCCTAACCCATCACTGCAGATCAATTGATGACAACTTGTCATGTGGGAAGGTTGTTAAAGGGTGGGGACCAGGGTTCGAGGAACCCCTGGTGCACCAATAGTCTACTGTGGATTTGGATGAGTAGTTCTATTTGCGATTTTTATGTAACAACCCGTCCCGTGGACCCCACTAGCCCATCACTAGTTGCCCCATAGGCTCCAAGCTGGTCCTGCAGGGCATCGATCCTAACCCTTCACCGTGGCAATTGGAACTACTCATCCAAATCCACAGTAGGTTATTGGTGTGCCAGGCGTTCCTCGAACCCTGGTCCTCACCCTTTAACAATCTTCCCACAGGGCCAGCTTGGGGTCTGTTTGGAGCGGCTAGCAGTGAGGCTAGTGGAGTCCGCAGGACGGGTTGTCATAAGTAGTAGCCTACAAATTTGCAACTCTAAACTCTAATTTACAAATTTGATAGAATTACAAATTTGATACAACTCTTAACTCTTAGTTATCAAAATCTTGAACTTAAAGCATGTGCGCACTTTGGCCAACAAAAAGTATGTGGGTCCATTGCAAAGATTTGAATTGCAAACTCATAGAAACATTTCTCCAATGCACTATTGGTACTCTTTTTAACATAGTAGTAGGTTATCATCTATCTTCCATCTTCTATATCTACATTTTTGCAGCAGTTTATGGAAAAAATCCTAGAGTTTCAAATTATTTACAGGAATGCCATTGTCATATTTAAGGAAACAATTACAAACGGGTTGTTTTTAATGAGGATCCGTGTTTTTTTTTTTCTGGATCTTTTATAAATGTATTCGGATTGCTCCATACTAATTGAGTAATTGAGAAAAACGAAACCCTTTTGCAAATAATTAGAACCCTAAAAGTTGTTGCGACTCAATTCTACGGATCAGACAGAGGAGGCGGCAGTGAAGAATCTCTTTTATCGCGTTTTTATTGAAATTAAGATCAACTCTCGACTGATGAAACTAATCTCCATTCTAAAGGTAAATTTGATCTGGTAGGTTTTGCTTTGTTTTCTTTGATTCTGATCGATATGATTATAGGTTTGCTTTGTTTCTCAATTGCCGTTGTTTGATCCGGTGGCTGGTAGGATACTACGGCTGCTTTGTGGGTCATATGGTTCCGACATTCGAAATTCTTCAGTGTCTTATAAGAATATTGATTAAACTTATCGGCTTTTTGGTACGGCTTGGATAGAGGAACAACCATGACACTAGCCTTGATTTCTTTATTGTGTCCCCCTGGTAAACTCATCTTAAATCCGTAAATTAATAATCCTTTTGTTATCAATTTATTTTCTACATTTGATGTATATAAATACGTATTTGTGAAAATGTTGAAACTGAAGCTTCTGTATTCACCCGCGGTGTTTAGTTTGTTAGTTCTTTTGTTTATGGCAGATTCAGAAGAATTTGTTCTCAGCTTCATTACTTTACTGATTAGAGTTGGAGGTAAAAGAAAAGGAGAAAGGTTATAGTTTAGTTTTTTTTTCAGTTTTGTATTGTCCATTTTGAAATAGTAGTTCATATCCTCTTTGACATACAAGAAAAGGAAAATAAAAATAATGATTGGGGTTTCTGTGTTATTCTGTGATGACCTGCAACAATTACTCACTCTTTCTACTTTTGACCTCTCGAATTAGTTTTGTAGAAAAACAGATATAATCATATCCTAATTGTGCCAGTAGGTTGTGTCGTTAGTGAGGGCTTTCAAATATCATCTATTTCTATGGCTAACATGTGTTCTAAATAGACAGAATCAAACCTGGAAATCTGTTAATTGGTGCTCAAAAGTTTTATCCATCTTTTAGCATCGACATCTTTCCATTTGATTTTGAGAGATTGAGTTGGTCATAGTATATAGAAACACAACTTTGCGTCTTCACAACTTTCATTTAGCTGGTCAGTTTGCGTTTACATATCATTTCGTTTTCAATCTCAGGTAATATATAGAAACACAAACATCTAACCATTATTTTTCTGTCTTTTGTTTTAAATGGGTAGCATTTTCCCAATAAGGAGTGAGACCATATGTGATGACGAAGGGATAGAAGAATCAGTAAGAGACATATCAAATCGATGAGATTAAGAAGAAATAGAGAATAAGGAATATATTTTCTTAGTCCCAATTTTTTTTTATGGTTATGCTTAAGAATTGGTAAATTAATAACTCTATAAATGAACTTTATACAGTATGCACTTTTTAAAAAATGATGAATATGTTTTATACTTACCAAAGGTGAGAGATGCTTTAGATAACATATTATATACACATATTTTTAGTCCATTAATTAAAGTTTATAAAAGTAATCAGTTAGTATAATTCATATACAAAAAACAACTTGCTTTTATTTTCATTGCACACATAAACTATGTGTACTAAAGTGTTAGATTATTTATATAAAAAATTAACAAAGATAGGAAGCCAAATTATATTGTAGTTATCTAATATATATAGTTAATCTACCAAACAAAATATATTTTGTATTTTTTTAAATAAATTTATGCCCGCGGTGTACCGCGGGTGAATATCTAGTAATCTTTTATTTATTTCGCTATTATTGTTAGTGCCTGTTTATATTGTCGATTTATTTGGAAATAGGTTAAACATTGTTTTCAGATTTGAGTTGTTTATGCAATTTTCTAATATTTGATTAATGTTTACGAAAAAAATTATGACGAGATGGCTCGTTCTTTAACAAAATTTGGTTATAATGTTTTCATCTATTATAAGATTATGTAATCTCACTAAACATGGCTGGAAAAAAAATTATGCATGGGTACTTCTATGAATGCAATATAATATTGTTTTGACGGAAACAAAGTTCTTTAGCATTGCAAGGTTAATCACCAAAAAATCTCTAATCTAAGTTCCATTTAGGATTAAGAATATGCCTACCCTTTTACATATCTAACGTTATTTGTTAAAACTGTTATTTGTTAAATGAACAATGGTGGTACATAGTTAGGTTAGAAATTTATGCCTAAACCTCCATGGTTAGCTAGCAGTTAGCACACATGAAAAAAAAGGTACACACACAGTTAGTAGATGATCATTATGCCAAAATTCTCTTCATATACCTTTACAAAAATACATTTTGAATATAACCTTAAAAGTGTTAATAATTACATTTTGAAGAAAAATATTATGATAATATCAAATATTAATTTATGCAATTTAATTACTTTATAAAAGCAAAAATACATTACTAGTTTACAAAAAAATGAATAACCAATCAAGATGCACATATAAGATTTGATATCTAATTTACCATATTAATTTGTTATCAATCATTATACTTCATTTTTCTTCTTTATATGATTCTATTTTTTGAAACAAATATATCATCATGTCATCCATATAATAAAAGTACATTATTTTCTGCATGTGCTATGATTTGACTTTTTAAAACGTATACAAATTGTTCAATCTATGAAAAATAAATTGTACACGGATCAAAAGTAACGAGTGAGTAGAATGTCTTAGTAATTTGAATATTTCTATTTATATAATAAAATAAACTTATAAAATATTTGAATTTGGAACATTTAAAAATAGTTTAGCTTGATATTTTTAAAGAGTACAATAAAAAATAAAAAATTACAAAAATACTCTTATAGAATTAGAAGGCCTAGTTGCAATAGTATAATCAACCTAATCTATAAAAAATCTACTATAAAATATTTTGGTGTTTAAAACATATTACATAATTATAATTATATTAAAAATTTTAAGAACAATATTGTACCAAGCATAGTTATAAAACTGAAGTTTATTCGACACAATACTATGAAAGATTTAATAAAATTAAAAACTATAAAAAACGAAGATATTAAACAAAATAAGATATTTTTTCTTTCTGCAATAACATTATCTATTTTAAAATAATAATTTTAATTTTACATCTTAAAAAAAAAACTTGATTTTGTCGCACAGATCATAATATGTCACTATAATATTAAAAATAAATAAAAATGCCAAGTATGTTAAAACAAAATATGACTAAAATAATCATTATTTTATACAAAATATAACATATATATATATTATTACTCATAAAATAATATTTTGCTTTAAAGAACAATACAGATTACAAAAGTATGTTTTATCTAATTCTTGTTGTAAACATACATTATTGAAATTATAGCATAACATATATAAATAACTATAATTATATATAATATCATAATATATAATCTAACACAACATATAAATTTTTAATTTTAAAATACAGATATACAAAATTTCTATAGAAAATAAAGTATGTTTCTTTTCATTTAGTTTTAGAGTTAAAATTTTATTTTATATCACTTGTCATTTTTTATTTACGATGTAAATTTTGGAACATTTTTTAATTTTATCTATAATTTTTTTCTTATTAGTTACTTATATCTAACAAAAATCCTGAATGGCATAACTAATGATATATCAATTGATAGGGTCTATCAAGATATTCTACTTTGGCTTCTTGTTTTCGTAATATTGAATTTGTCTCTAAAAATACCATTTTGTAATAAGGTTCCACACCTTTTAGCCAAATTTGGTTGTATGAACAAATGTATATTGACTTTTTGCATTCATAAATAAAATTCTATTTTGATGAAAAAAAAATAGTGTATAAACAAATAGTGAAATAGAAAATTTAATTGATTCTATAGAATTATTTAATATGAAACGGAGCGAGAGACAGCGAGTAATATCTTAAATTTATTAGAAAAAACGTCTCATTTTAAATTTCGAAAAAACAAATATATATATATATATCAGCGCAATATCAAATTAGGAAAAAATATATAATTACCCGTTAAAATCACTCCTCTTCTCACTCACTCACTCACTCGCTCTTCTTCACATTTTCCGAAAAAACCCTAAATCCCGCTCCTTCCTCCGTCTCGAAATCTCGAATCCTTTTCAATCTCTCTATTCAATCTCGCTTCCTTCTTGCGAAAATGCGTGAGATCCTTCACATCCAAGGTGGTCAATGCGGTAACCAGATCGGTGCCAAGTTCTGGGAAGTGGTTTGCGCCGAACACGGCATAGATCCAACCGGTAGGTACACCGGAGACTCAGATCTACAACTTGAGCGCATCAATGTTTACTACAACGAAGCTAGTTGCGGTAGATTCGTTCCTCGTGCCGTGCTTATGGATTTGGAGCCTGGTACCATGGATAGTCTCAGATCTGGACCGTATGGTCAAACCTTCCGTCCTGATAACTTCGTTTTCGGTCAGTCTGGTGCTGGTAACAACTGGGCTAAGGGACATTACACTGAAGGAGCTGAGCTAATTGATTCGGTACTCGATGTTGTTCGTAAGGAAGCTGAGAACTGTGACTGCTTGCAAGGTAAAAATTTCGCTAGATCTGTTCGATTTTAGGGTTTGATTTTGCTTTCGTTGAAGTGTTTTTGGTGTTATTGGGACTACTCTGAACTTTGGGGATTTTTGTTGTTTGTAGGGTTTCAGGTTTGTCATTCGTTGGGAGGAGGAACTGGATCTGGTATGGGAACACTTTTGATTTCCAAGATCCGTGAAGAGTACCCAGATCGAATGATGCTTACTTTCTCAGTGTTCCCTTCGCCTAAGGTTTCTGACACTGTTGTTGAGCCTTACAACGCTACTTTGTCTGTTCATCAGCTTGTTGAGAATGCAGATGAGTGCATGGTTCTTGACAATGAGGCCTTGTACGATATTTGCTTCAGGACTTTGAAACTCACAACCCCTAGCTGTAAGTCCTTCTATGATTCATGGTCGCATTGATATATGCCTTCTGTTGTATAATTGACATGCATTGTCTAGATGGTGAACATGATTTGGTCATTGTTTTGTATCAGAAATGTTATGTTACTGTTTTCAGTGGTTTGCTCTTTGCCTATATGCCTCAAGTGTTTTGTGTTATTGATTCTGTTTAATGTTCCCTGGTTAACTGCGTCTATGTCATCCTTATACTGCTATTCTCTAATCTTCTTGGTGTTATACTCTCTTGTTAAGTGTCATGTGTATATATCCGGTACTTCTTATAACATAAGGGATTTGCAAAATGCAGTGATTGTATAGAAAAGCTTGATTGTCAAACTGCTTTTATGATTGTGAAAGTGTACTGTCTGCTTTCTTATATACTTGTTTTCTGTTATGCTCTTTTTTTAATATGCTTGTGCTGAGAAGTGTCTATATGGCTAGAAGGACACTTACTTACATCTTCATTCTCTGTCTGCAGTTGGTGACTTGAACCATTTGATCTCTGCTACAATGTCTGGTGTCACATGCTGTTTGAGATTCCCTGGTCAGCTCAACTCTGACCTCCGTAAGCTTGCTGTGAATCTTATCCCATTCCCTCGTCTTCACTTCTTCATGGTGGGTTTTGCTCCTCTCACCTCAAGAGGGTCTCAGCAGTACCGTTCCCTCACAGTCCCTGAGCTCACCCAGCAAATGTGGGATTCCAAGAACATGATGTGTGCTGCTGACCCAAGACACGGACGCTACCTCACAGCCTCTGCCATGTTCCGTGGCAAGATGAGCACAAAAGAAGTTGACGAGCAGATGCTGAACGTGCAGAACAAGAACTCTTCCTACTTTGTTGAGTGGATCCCCAACAATGTCAAATCAACAGTCTGTGACATCCCACCTACTGGTCTAAAGATGGCTTCCACTTTCATTGGCAACTCAACATCGATTCAAGAGATGTTCAGGCGTGTGAGTGAGCAGTTCACAGCTATGTTCAGGAGGAAGGCTTTCTTGCATTGGTACACAGGTGAAGGAATGGATGAGATGGAGTTCACAGAAGCTGAGAGCAACATGAACGACCTTGTTTCAGAGTACCAGCAATACCAAGACGCAACTGCAGATGAAGAAGGCGAGTACGAGGATGAGGAAGAAGGAGAATACCAACAGGAGGAGGAGTACTGAGTAAGTGCTACCCCCTTTAACCAAACCAATTTAGTCATTTGCTTATCTTTTTTTTTTCTTAGTTCTTTTAAAAATGAAAACCTCAACTACCAGTTGCAGGTTTTCAGTGCTTGTATTGACAACTCTGTATCCTTTTAGTCTTATGGTGTGTTGTTTGTGTACTTTTTGTTCTTAACTTTGGTTCGGTCTTCCTATTTTCCTCTTTCGTTTGAATCTTCTATTAATCAATGTCTAGCCATGTTTGTTTGTTTTATTCTTTTTATTTTTTTATTTTGAACATTTAAAAACCAAAATTATGATTAAAATACCCGGAAATAAACTATAGAATAGAAAATTACCAACTTTAATTAGGTTAAGGTTAGGGTTTGCTAGGCCAACTAAAGGTTTTAATATTTTAAGCTTCTACATCTTGTAAAAGACTATGAACTTTTTCATATTTTATCTGACGGCACAACGACGCTGATCTATCGGATGACACCGATTTACATTCCTCTGGAACTTCAGATTAATACACTCTTAAGATTACCTGTGAAGTCTTTACTGAGATTTCGATGCGTCTCCAAGCTTTGGTCCTCTATCATCACCAGCCAAGATTTCCAAAAACGGCATTTATATCTTGCTTCTTCCTCAGCTCATCGTCTTCTTATTGCTTTCGAGGACTTTAAAAGAGAAAATTTTCTGTTAGTCTCGTCGCCTAGCCCAAACGCATCTTTGTCTTCCTCTTTTTCATACTGTGTACCCTACAAAGATCTGAACATAAGCAAATTTGATGGGAGCAGAGTGTTGTATAGTGCGGTTCGGGATTGATATGTTTTAGCAGTAGTTCAAGGGTGGGGATTCGTAACCCCAGTACGGGAGAGGTGCATAGTTTTCCCCTGATAAAATTTAAAGATACGCGCTGCATGGACTATTATTTTGGGTACGATCCTGTTGGAGATCAATACAAAGTGTTTGCTGTTAACTGTTTGTTTGAGAGATCGGAGCAGAAGGTTGTGGTATTGGGAGGAGAAGGAGGATGGAGAGATGCTCCATGTGCCACCTGTCGTCATATTGTTCGGACCATGGGGATGTATATGAACGGAACCATATACTACGGGGCCTGTAGGACGGACATCGATTCCAGGATTAATTCTATAATTGTGAGTTTTGATGTTAGATTAGAAACGCTCAAGATCATCAAAGTACCCGTGGCTTATGAGAAGTTGTGGACTTGTCGCTCTGCCACGGATAAAATTCTGATCAACTACAGAGGTAAAATTGGCGTGGTTGAGAAACCTCGCAAGGGTAGTTTTCGAATGTGGGTTGTGGAAGATGCTGAGAAAGAGGATTGGTCTATGAACACTTTTCATTTGCCCCAGTCTGCTGTTGGTATTGACTTCAACGTCAAGGATATCTTTTACAACAACGAGATTTGTTTAGTTCCAAAAGAATTGTCTGATCCGTTTCGTCTTTTCTTTTACAATTTGGAGACGAGTAGCATGAGAAGTGTCACAATTGAAGGACTGCCTATTTCCTAGTTCAAGACAAAGCCACTCCGTAATATTGTTGTGACTGTTTGGGATCATTATGAGAGCTTCATGTCTTTAGAAACCTGATGACTGTTTCCGTTCAAGATTATCAAAGGTGGCGCAAAGCCGGTTACTGTAGAGATTCGAGCATAGCTTGGATGTGCTCTAGTGCTAAGGAAGAAGGAAGTCCATCCAAGAAGTGAACACAAGTGGAGTATAAAGGGATTCTACTCGAATAAGCAGAGAAATACTGACCAAAAATTGCAATCTAGTTTCAAAAGATGCAACAAAATTGAAAAAGAAAGGTCGACAAAGACAAAAAAAAAATCTATAACATAGAAAGAGAAATAAGCAAAATCATGAATCTTTGAAAACAACTCAACAAGCATCAATGTTGCGATACTGTTAATTACTAATTTTACAACATTTAACTTTGTATGATAAAATTATATATTTAAATCACTTTTCTTTTTATATTTTCTGTATAATTTTATTTTTAACATATGTTTATGGAAATAGTAATTGTAAATATTTAATTTGGATTTGTAAATTCATTGTAGTAAAAATCTCCTATATAATAAAACGGAAATACACAACCTTTTTGTGTAGACTATATAATATGGGTTATAAGATTAATTATTTGAATATTTAATAGGTTATAGGTTATATGGGTTGTAATCATTAGTTAAATCTCAATTTGAGATAATCTTAGAAAATATTCCAAAAAAATAAAATAAAATCTCTACTGAATATTTAAGTAACCATATATAGACAACAAAATCTCAAAATTTAACATTATTCACAACAACTTTTAAAAACAATCAAAACTTTTAACCCGGGTCCTAAATTTCGACCCGGTTCTTAACTTTTATTCACAACAACTTCTAAAAATAATCACATAAATTTTATTTTATATAAAAACTACAATAGAAATAAAAGAAATTTCAACCCATGCTCACGGGTCCTAATCTAGTTAGTGCTTTAAATTGTTTTCTTATTAAAAATTATATTTTCTTATATACCTTTTTAAGTATATTTTGTAATCCTTCTATTTTCTGAATTTTAGTTTAATGTATATATTTTTTAACACGTACAAATCTTACATAGTAAGATATACACGCAAATTCCAATTTGGTTTAGGGTTTGTTAAATTTTTTTTTTCTTGTATTATTTTGTAGGGTTTTTATATCTACAAAGCCATCGAACTTGAATCTAATCTTTAGACCTTCTTCTTAAAGAAGACAATGAAGAAAATTTTGGCTAAGAAACCCAACAGAAGGAGGTTTAAGCAAGTCTCCTCGAGAACAAAGTCAATCTCCAGTCCGAATCCGACACCGCACTACATCCCTCTCGATCTCCAGGTTGAAACACTCTTAAGGTTGCCTGTCAAGTCTTTATTGAGATTTCAATGCGTCTCCAAGCTTTGGTCCTCTATCATCACCAGCCAAGATTTCAGAAACCGGCAATTAAACTTTGCTGCTTCCTCAGCTCCTCGTCTCCTCATCACTTTCGCCAAGGTTTACGGAAAAGAGCTCCTGTTATTCTCGTTACCTTACCCAACCGCATCTTCCTCTTCATCTTCTTCATGTTGTGTACCATACAAAGATTTGAGCATACTCAAACTCCATGGGAGAAAGGTGTACAATGCGGCTCGTGGCTTGATATGCGTTGGAACTACACAGAGGGTGGCGATATGTAACCCGGCCACTTGGAAGGTCCATGTTTTCCCCCGAATCATATTCGAAAATATTCCTCGTGATGGTGAACCGCCTTCCATCTATTTTTTAGGGTACGATCCTGTTGGAGATCAATACAAAGTGCTCGCGGTAGATAGATCGCGTTTGAGATTAAAGCACAAGGTTGTGGTATTGGGAGGAGAAACAGTTAATTGGAGAGCGGCTCCATGTATTTCATGTCCTCATGTTGCTAAAACATGGGCATTGTATATGAACGGAACAATCTACTACGGGGCTATCAGGACGGACCTAAATGATATTTCTGTAATTGTTAGTTTCGATGTTAGGAATGAAACGTTCAAGAGCATCTACATACCTGTGGTTTATGAGCTTACGTGGCATACATATAAAACTCTGATCAACTACAATGGAAAAGTTAGTGTTGTCGAGCATCCTCGTGAGGGTAGGTTTCGAATGTGGATTTTGGAAGATGTTGAGAAAGAGGAATGGTCCATGAACACTTTTCATATGCCCGAATCTGTTGCTGGCCTTGACTTCGACATTGTTGGTACTTTTCATACCGGTGATATTTGTCTAATTCCAAAACAATTCTCTGAGCCGTTTTGTCTAGTCTTCTACAATTTGAAGACGAATAGCACGAGAAATTTTATGATTGAAGGACTGAATCAAGAATTGTATGGTCCCGAGCTTAAGAAGGCCACTGAATATAATGTGAGTGTTTCGGATCATTTTGAGAGCTTCATGTTATTAAAAGCCTGATTCAATTTACGACTTTTCTTTAAACAATATATGCTTATTTATTTGCTTTTTAAATTATTATTATTAAACTATGTTTTTGGGAAGCCCCATGATTCAAAGATTCCATGGTCCACTAGATCTTTTCCGTTCTCCCACTATACGAAAACATGCAAATTGGGACTACTTTTTGTGACTGAATTTTTTAGTTGCAAAAGTTTGTGACCGTTTTGCAACATATTTGGGACAGACTAACAACGCCGAATATTTTGGACGTAAACGAGTCGCCAATTTACGATACCAAACTTCAGTCGCAAAACCGTTGTTATCATGCGACTGTTTGGGAACAATAATAAATCGTTGTTATTTATTATCGACAATAAATAGTTAGTCGCACAATAATCGCAATTTATGACGAATTAAAAGACTAAAGATTTAGTTGGCAAGACGAGTCGCAAAGCTGTCTTAAAATCACAGACGAATTGTTTATGTTTAGCGACTCTTTTAAATTAATTTAAGAAATTTTCAAATATGAATACAAAACATGTAAACTTATACATTTGAACTTATATCTGACATAGAATATTTACTAAATTTTCAAAACAAAATCAATAATACACCAATTTTTACAATTATGTTCATATCCTCCAAAACATGTATTAAGGTTACATGTGTTTTATAAAGGAAGAGTAGTAAAGGTTGTATATCTTTACAAAAATAGTTAGAAATTATATTGTTTGTTCTTCTATCAAAATTTAACTCTTAAATTAGAGTTTACATGATCAAAGAGTCATATCCAATATGATTTTGGTAATGAAATTCTAAAAGAAATTATACTCATATATAAGAGTCACAAAGACGTCACAGTTTGAGACTATAGTGTGACTAAGTGTGTATTATTTGCGACTGTTTTGCCATTATGTTTAGTTTTTTTTAAAATGATTCGCTCAGTCACAAAATAGTCTTTAAGTACTACTACTTTGTTACTACTCATTCTCGAGGGACCAAAAAATTTTGGGAAATAATAATGTCCCCCATTAAAAATTCCCCCCATCTAATTAAACCCGAAAGCCTCTTTAACTATTTCCCAAACCCTCTTAATTATCCCCAAACCCTCTATCTTCTTTCGATTTCCCATTCCAAAAACCCTTTTTCTGTTAATTGCTGAATTCTTCTCCGATGAAATCCGGTGGTGGTCGTGGTGCTAGATCCGGTGACGGTTTGAGACCACGCAGAGATATTGCTTCGTCATCTCAGTCCTCTAACCCTTCCTCCAACAACGAGACTTCATCACACTCTCAACACTCGCTTCCATCTCAGTATAATCCGGCAACAATAATACCCCAGTATTCTCGACATCCTTCTCCTCAGCCACAACACCGAGGCTTTCAACAACAGCTCCACTCCCAGATGCAGCAGCCACCACCACCGCATCCACATGGTCCAGTGTATCAACAGCCGCATCCTCAGAATCTGGGATACCAACAGCCGCTTCACAATCTTGGCTATCAACCACCGCTTCATAATCCGACTTATCCGCCGCCGCTTCAGAATCCGGTGTATCAACCGCCGCCGGCTCCTCAGAATCAGGAGGATCAAGAGCATCCACCACCGGCTCAGAATCAGGAGAATCAAGACTTCCAACAGCAACTTGATGATTTCCTTGCACTTCCTGGTTGTCAGCATCTGGGATGTTGCGATTACTGAGCTTGTGAGAAAAGGATTTTTGAAGATAGCGAGAAAAAAGAATGAAAGGAATTGTAAGCCAAGCAAAGACGCATGCTGAGCCACCAATTTGGATCAATCCTACCCTTTGGAAACAAATGTGGGAGCATTGGGAAACACCCGAAGCTAAGGAGAAGAGCTCTAATGCATCCTAAGCCCGTACTTCTGATTCTGGCGGTCTTGGACTCCACAAACATCTATCCGGCCAGAAATCTTACTTGCAAATTCAACAAGAGATGGTAAATGCTTTAAACTAACTATAATATTTCAATTAAATATTTCATTTTCCACAATGAACATTCTTTTTATCCATTGTAGGAAGAAAAATTGGGACGTCCTGTCTAGCTTGGAGAGGTCTTGTCGCAACACATACAAAGGCAGATGGAAGTTTTGTTGATCAGAAGGCCAAACAAGTTGTTGAGACATATGAGAAGAACATAGAAGAGGTAATGTCGGGAATAGAGTTTGATGATACAGACCTCTCCTCGCCAGAATCTACTTATGCAACCCTCCTCCCCATTCAAGAAAAAGATGACATTTTCTTAAAGGTAATTTCCTGTACAATTGTCTTTGTTTTGCCTATGATAATTGTCTTATTTTGCTAAGCTAAGTATCTGATTTTGATTGATATACTTTTGACTGATGCTTAAGAATCCTTGATATGGATATACTTTTGACTGATGCTTGAGAATCCTCGATGTTGATTATCTGGTTTTGTGTGATATTTCTATAAGTGATTTGTACATAACAACTTATAATCATGAATCTTTCATTATGTTTGTCTTGTTAATGCTTTTCTCTTTTTCTGTTTATTAAGTTTGTTTTGTGAATGATCATCTCTTCTTCTGTCTTAGTGTACTGTAACAGATGCCAAGGGAACCCCTTTGGACTTGGAAGTCTCCAGGAGATAATCACCAAAGGGAAAAGAAAGGCTACTTATCCAAGCTCTTGGTCCAACTTCACTGTTAGAGATTCAAGAACAACTCCAGGTTGCTCGTCGTAAGCTCGCTGATCAAGATGAAGAAAATGCTCGACGTGTCAGAGAAGATGCTAGACGTGATGAGGAGCAACGTAACGCTCAAAACCGCATTGCAACCTTGGAGATGCTCGTATCCTACTTGAAGACCAGTGATCCCGGGGTTGCAGAATTCTTGTCTACTCAACCACCAGCCCATGCACCATTCACCTATGCAGCACCAGCAGCCAACATCACTCCAGCCACAGCGGCCAATGTCAACCCACCCGCACCAACCACTTCAGGAGCTAGTTCACCATCTACTTCACCAATCACTTCACCAGCGACTTCACCAAACACTTCACCCTTGTCAGTATCATCCTCTCATGCTTAACTAACTAATTCTATCTCTCTTAAGCCTCTATAACTATTTTTTGGATTGTGTAGTAGTATTTCTATCTCCCTTAGCCTAAAACTATTTTCTGGATATGATCATTGAATGATTTGTATGTTTTTGGTTAATATCATTCACATTCGGGATTTTAATTTAAATTCAGGTTTTTTTTTTTCAAATTTAATTGTATACTTTCCAAAATTACTAGCTATAGTTTCACTAATTTGCGACCATTTACAATTTAAAAAAGCACAAACCAAGTACCAAATTCGTTGTATATACGTCACGATTTTGAGACTAAAAAATACTTAGTCTTCAGTCACAAAACATTATGACTTCTTTGCGACTATCATGTGACTAAAACAGCGACTACTTTAAGACCAAAATTTAAAATTTAAGATTTTTAAAATTCAGCCTCAACACTGTACTATTAAATCAGTCTTCGAAACGTAGCTAATTTGTGACTACCATACCGTCTGAACCAAGTCGTATTTCACGACTGTGTATATGAGTCATTGTAGAGTCGTTAATTACGACGGTACTTTTGTCTGTCCGTAGTCGCTAATTAACGATCATAACCCTTGTCTTCAATGCGTTGCAAAGAAGCGACTGTTTTGCAACCAAATATTTGCGACGGTTTAGAACAGTCCTTAAATAGTCGCACATACCTACTTAACGACTGATTTGAGACGATTTTGTTGCTCACAAATGACATGTTTTCGTGTAGTGTCCTGAAAATAACAGAATTAATATTGAAGGAAGTTCCAAAAGTGGCGTATATATCAAGTCATGAGATTCATAGCAAGATGGTTTCTTCTTCTGTTATTTACAACTAGTGTTGAAGAAATAGATGTGAACGAAGTTTCAAATTAATTATGTTCTTCTTAATGACTGCAAATTAAATAGACAATTTTTTGCTACTTAATTAATTCAATATAATGGTTCTCTTAAGTTATAACACACTAGGTTCAAACCCGCACGTACGTGCGAGGTTGATTTCAAAACTACGATTGTAATCAGGTTTGCAATATATTAGGTATATACGAATGATCTTTGTAAACATATTTTTAGGAATGTTATTAAAATTCATAATCAAAACTCATACCATTTTAGTATTTAATTTTATTTTAATCGATTTAGACACAAAAATGATCGGATTAGTTTTGTTATCATCAAAGACAAAGACATTAAAAATATAGTAAGAAAAAAGTGGTATGTCTATTTCCGGTCAGAAACCCATCCCATCATATATATATCATGTTTTTCCATCTTATAACCGTGATTTTAATAATAGTTTACTTGTTTGAGATTGTATATTTTAAAATGACAATGAGAGAAAGTAATCTTTTCCTAGGCATATGATCAAAACTAAACTGTAACCGTATTTTGGGCTGTATCCAAATTGTAACCGGACCGTTAAGCGTAAATATATTGTTAAATTTATATTAATTGTAACTGTTAATTTATCGATATCAAAATTCTTGGTTAACCACATAGTTAAACCATAATTTGTTTTACAATAAATTTTTTTAAAGAATAAAATATACTAATATTATTTATTTAATATGAATAATATGATATACAGAAATATGAATAATATGATTTGCAGTGAGTATATTGTTTTTTTAATCTATAAGATGTTATATTTGTCAATGTTATGTATTTTGTGTTGGCCTGGGAATATTACCCGAACCAAGAATTCCAAAGCGAACCGAAATTTTCGTTTTTCGGTTCGGTTTCGGTTAAGAAAAGAAAACCGATCGAAAGGAGTTATAATATGTAGTCGGTTATCGGTTCGGTCGGTTCGGTTCACCCTAACCGATCGGTTACACGAATTTAACCGAATTACTGGCATTATCCGAAATTACCCAAAATTTACTGATCCGAATTACCCAAATTACCCAAATTACCCAAACTACCCATAAATAACCGAAATTATCCGAATTTACCCAAAAATAACCAAGATTTTTGACCGGTTTGTATAAAACAAAATATAGTTAAACTTGTCATTTGGTTTTGATGCACCGTACATTTAGCGCAAACACACACATTTTCTCAAGTATATATTGTTATGTCTGTTTTTTTGTTTTCAATTTTTTTTGTGTAGCCGATTCACACCCCACATCCATCTGGACTTGTCTTCAAACCCGTAATAGACATGTGATTCTTCGATAAGGAAATTAGTTTAAATATTGCTTAAAAAACTGCACTATTATTATGTAGAATTTGTTAGGAACATTTTATTTAATATTTTAATATCTGTAATTACATATATACAATAGATACTTTTTTTGTTAGAATTCACTACATAAGATACCAATTGAGTACTATTTGTTAAAATTGTGATCTTATCTAAAGATAACTAATTATAACTTATGAATTAAATTTTGGATGAAATTCAAATTAAAAAGATTTCAAATCAAATTAATAAGATTACAATCTTTAAAAATAAATTAATATCTAACTGAAACTTCAGTGAAGCAGAGATTAATCATGGGATATGTCGAGAGAAACTGATATTTAGCATTGATTTTAAAACTTTATATTTTGAACTTAACAACTTTTATCCTCATTAAAAAAAAAAATCTTTAGTCACCTTTTTCCCCCAAAAATATTTTCACAAATCAGAATAATGGTACAAATCGGATGATGTATATATTTATAATAAAAAAACAGTCGACTTTTGCATTTTGATTTTAGGTTGCATAAGATTAGTTCAAAAAAAAAAAAAGTTACATAAGAATAAATCTATACATAATCTTTGAGATATAATGTTGGATATGGACTACGCCCCCATATGCCAACTCGACCCAAAGAGATTTGTTAAGCATAACAAATTTGTATTTCGGTCCGTCAGCAAGCAAGTTGGCCTAGTAAGCTAAAAGGACCGATCTCAGAAGGCAATCTCGGAAATTTGCGATGGAGACCTAGAGAACCCTCACTCTACATTCGTTTATAAATAGCTTGAGACATTTATTGGAAAGGGGATCCGAACCTCCAACATTACCTAGAGAGCAATATTCTTTCTCGAAACGTAAGCTTATTATCCTTTTGTAATTCGCTCTTCACTTTGAGTTTGTCTTACTCTGGTTGTCAGCTTGCTTGTAAGTATTATGCGAACCTCGGTACAAACATATAAGTATAACATATTTAGTTTCTGTTTTAGGAATATGCTCCCATCAATTCGAATATCTCAATTTAATTTTCTATTTAATGTATATATAAGATTTAGAATCACCTTATTCCGTAATTTGTTTAAATTGATGGGATTATCTCATTCTATATTTTGTAGTTATATATCAAAAGTAGTTGCCAAAATATGGGAAATATAAGATTACAATATTCCCAAATATATTCCTATAATTTGAAGTTTGAAAATTGCATTAATGGTATGTACGAATTATAGGAAGATATGTCTATTCTAATTCCCAAAATGATGTGTATTCATTTTCCAGGTAAATTCGTGTCCACGTTATTATTCCAGATCCAAATTCTTATTCTGGATCCGAGCGCAGTTTCCCCGGGTCCCTAAAAGATCCGCGCGTCTTTACTCCACTGTTTTTTTAATTGTTCTCTAATATTTTTTTTGTAAGGAACAATTCATGGAATTTTGTTTTTTGTTTTTTTTTTCCTCCTTATACTCTCCAATTAATTAATAGTATAGATGACTTTTTTTTTTTTTGGTCAACAACACATGCCTTTTTTTCTTTTTGTGAAGCAATTATATGAACAATCCATGCATTATCCATGCCTTTTTGCCTTTTTTAATTCTTCTTCTATTTGTCTCCTTGTTGAAAGGTCAGCTAATTAAATCGGATTAAATTAATCAGAACAAAACTAAACCAACTCTACCGGTAACAGAACCGGTTGATCAAATGTTAGTCTCGAATCTTTAAGATAGAAATATAGAATATTTGGAGAATAGTTTTCAACCATTTTTGCTTCTAAAAGAAATCTATTAGTCCCTCGGAATCGAAATATCGAATCATTTACTTTCCTAAGAAAAAAGGCGTGAACCTTGCCCGTTCTCGTGGTACGTATACTGGCTACTAAATATTACTTGTTTATTGTTTGACCGTTACTAAATTATTGGCATTGCTAAGCTGAAGATATTGTCTAATTATTAATTGTTTTGTCAACGAAGGTGCCTAGTTTTTTTCTTTTCAATCTGGTTATTTTTCGTAATTTCTTAATAGCGAGAAGGCCTACAGAGACGGCCTAATTATAAAACTTTTTGCGATATCAGTTCTATAAAAGAGTTCTACATGTAATTGGATAGTGCATGGACTATTCTTATAATTGCATCACTTGTTCTTTTGTTTTGGACGGCTCTTTATTCTTCATGCTATACTTTTCCTTTTGAATTTCATAAAATTAGATTACAAAACAAAGAAAAAAAAAAGGTTTAAACTTCATGAAATCAGATTACAAAACAAAGAAACATATGTAAGGTTTTAGATCTACACCGATTGAAATCAATCCGACCGACCGACCGACTGTACGAATCAAATAGATGACTTGACAAAAGCTACATATGGTCAATTTATTATGTCACATATAATAGAGTACACAGTATTTTTTTGAAAAATGTTTTTTTTTTTTTTTTTTTTTTTTTTTTC
>NC_025690.1:11387871-11402686 GCF_000633955.1 Camelina sativa | reverse complement strand
AATGAAAGTTCACATCCTCACTGGCAGAGTTTATAACTTAAAACCAATGGGGGTGGTTATTCATGGGAGTACGTACTTTTAATGGACAGCATTTGTTATCATAAATTTGTGGTTCAAAATTTCTTATCTATATATGCAATTTTTTTTTGGTCAACTATTAACCACAATAATACATGAAATTAAAAGTGACATCTTCAAAATTTGAATGGAATTCTATGTCGTTTCATAAAATTCCAAAAACTTTAGTCAAATCATTCATGAACCTGTGGAATTAATTGTGTGATTCTATTTGTAACCTAAGAACATGGATTGAAAATATTTAACGTCCACTAATATTAGATCGACTTAACCAAAATGAAATATTAATTTTTTTTCTTTGTTTTTATAAGCCAACCATGCACACACAAAAGGAAAAGTTCTTTATAAGAAAGAAAAAAAAATTGTTAGCAAACGCAGCCTGACGACGGCGGGAGAAGCTCGGCGGTTTTCCGGTCATCGGAGGGTTTCTTGAAAGCAGTGCTTCCAAAGAAAAAGAAACCCACGGCGTATCCGGCGATAGCAACGATGAAAACGCCTGCGTTAAAGGACATAACCGCGAGCATCACCAAATACGACAGGCCAGTCTTGAGTGTATACACGGCTGTCTGAAAGAGCCCAGCGGCGCGGCTGGTGGAGCTATCCGCACGGAGGAAAGGAGAATGGGCGAGCCACTCGGCAATCACAGCGAGAAAGAAGACAACGACGAGACAAAGAGCGTACATGCCGGAGCTAGTCCCGGGCCAGCCGGAGAAGAGAACCTCCGTGTTCTTGCCCCAGAAGAATGTCATGTGCATCATCATCATGTGTGGTTTGGTATGATTCGACATCGATTATGATGATGATGGTGGCATATGCATGTTATCGTGATCCATGTTTACTAAAATGGTATATAGGTTTTATGATGGATTCTGTTCATAGACAAAAGTTTTAAGAGAGAATAGGTTCGTATTTATTGTGTTTTCTTAAATGTNGGTCATGTGCATCATCATGTGTGGTTTGGTATGATTCGACATCGATGATGATGATGGTGATGGCATTTGCATGTTATCGTGATCCATGTTTTCTAAAATGGTATATAGGTTTATGATGGATTCTGTTCATAGACAAAAGTGTTAAGAGAGAATAGGTTCGTATTTATTGTGTTTTCTTAAATGTATATGTGTAATGTGTCGTACTGTAGTACAAGTACATCATGGTTTGACTTTTTAATTTTTTTTTGTGTAGTACAAAAACACTCGTTATATTAGAATATCCCCTAAATAGATTTTCAAAAGAAAGAAAAAAAAATCCCGTAAATATATGTTTACCTTATTTTCATGATAAAAAATGCATCATACCTCTTCTTATTATGAATTTGATGATAAAATTATAACTTTGAATAGTAACTTGGTTTTCAAAATAAAATTCAAATAGGTCTATGACATTACTTTTTTTTTTTTGGGGGTATTTGGTTGAGGAAATTGTTGAAATAATTGTTGACACATTAAATTCTTGGTTTAGAACTTCTCAAAGTAGTCCAACAATATTCATAACTGCACTAGAGAGAAAAGCTACCACAGATTTAACATAAAGGTCTTACTTGGATGTCAAATAAATAGTTTAATAAAGAATAACTGAATATATCGTTAGTTAATAGGAATAAATTTTGTAAAATAATTTTTAAAATGCTATAAATCTAGTTTTAATAGATTACAGTAATCACATTTTTTTCAATAGTTTAATCATATTAATTAGTTTTTTTTAATGGAATAGAATCGAACAAAATGGAA
This sequence comes from Camelina sativa, assembly GCF_000633955.1. Lineage (NCBI taxonomy): Eukaryota > Viridiplantae > Streptophyta > Magnoliopsida > Brassicales > Brassicaceae > Camelina > Camelina sativa. The sequence continues at coordinate 11,400,878 of NC_025690.1, read as the reverse complement.
CCAAACAAAAACCAAATCAAACTAACTTCGGTTGAGTTTTACCAAAACCAAACAGAATCGAACACAAACGGAAACTGAACTAAACCAGGAATACCCACCATTTTTTATGATTAACAAAATGAAGTTTACTTTAACAAAAACAAAAACAAAAAAATGAAGTTTACAATTTATCATCAATAAATATAACAAATACATAGAAAACCTGAAAATGTATATTTTCAAAACAAATTGATTTCTAGAATTTGAATTAGTAAAAAAGACACAGAGTATTTGGTAATGGTTTCCGAGTCCATTCATCCGGAAATGAAATTAGAGAACAAAAACCATTTAAGAAACGGTTATTGATCCGAATTAGGCCTAAGATATATAATTCGGATCAATAATGACAATAACATCGTACGGTTTTCTGATCTTCGTAAATCATTTAACTTTAGAAAATAATGTTCGACGACGTATTATATATCGATACAAAAAGCCTACAAAGAGGAGAAGAGTAATAAATTTGACTCATACGACGACGTATCGATACAAAGCCTAAAAAGGTTTTGTACCTTGTGGTTCAATTCACGTTGCCCATCATTACATGTCCGTCGTTTTCCTCAGCGGAGACGACACGCAATACTTAGCTTCGACGCTAACACACATTTTCCCACAGTCTCCCTCAAAGTAACAACTAAAAGCTAACCTTTCTTTAGTCATTAATTTTAATCTCTGTTTCTCTCAAAATTATGTACTATTATTCATCTTGTATAGCTTAAACAGTTCAAAGTTAATGGCAATTTCCACCGGTGCCGTCGAGTTTCTTCGGAGAAGGCTACTCCCAACGACGCTTATCCACGTAACAGCTTTATATGGGATCGTTAACGTTAATTCCCTCTTTTCTCGCTTGCTCTTTTACTCGGCCTCACCACAAGTGGAAACATCACTTTCCCGGTTTCATCCTCCTCCGCGGCCGAGAGCCAACATCTCCGCAGGTGTATCGCCGCAAAAGGCAATGCATTAGCGGAGAGGTTAGTCTCAAGCCATGTTTACTCCTTCAGCTTCTTCCTCTTTTCCAGCCTCATCGCTATGTCGCTCAAGCAAGCAATCAGGACAACAACAACAACAGCAACAACAACACCAACAAGGAACGGGAACGTTGTGGTGGAGGAGGATGAGACGCGTGTGTTAAAAGCCGGAGAAGGCCGTGTGAACTTGGCTGCTTTGAGGGTTGGGATCGTTGCTTCGTGTATTGCGTCGGTTTTGGGATGTGGGTTCTTGACAATGGCATTAGTTGATCTTGTTCAGATAAAACTTGGACCTTTGGAATGTAAGAGAAGTTTTCATGCTCTTGCGGCTATTGTTCCTCTTGTTGTGCTTGTTCCTTCGGCACTAGTTATCTATGTGTTTCTTGTTCTCTACGCATTTCTTTATTAACCCTTTTTTGGGTGTGTACATCAATCTCGTGTTTTTAATAGATTTGAGTTTCAGATTCGATTAGTTCTGTATCCAGGATAGAATCCTCTGTTATTTTACTTAAGTTTCAGGATTCTAATGTTTCTTGAAGTACAAAGGTCTAATCATTTGTTTTAACATTAGAGAGAGAGAGAGAGTCAAGCCTGACATCATTGAAACAGTTTCTTTAGAACAAACAAAAGATCAAAATTCTTCTGTTTCAACTTGATGTTCTTCCTCTAGGGAGACGCCTCTTTGGGAAGACTCTAATAATATAGCGATCCTAAGAAAATGGGGAGATGGGGGAAAATGTTAGAAGGAAAACAAGAAATAAATTAATTTTGTAACAAAAATCATATTTGGTTGGGGTATATGTGATACCTTGCCACCAATCTCCTCTTGAGGCGTCCGGAGAGTTGGCATCATTGTTGTCTCTGTTCTGATTCTTGTTAATCTGATTGATTCAACGTTTTGCAAAGTTAGAGATTACTTTGTCGCTTCTTTAAAACAATCAAACATCAAATTAAGTGGCATGAATCATTTAATTAGTAACGGATGGATGATAGATAACTCACTGGAGGGTAAGTATAGTTCTGCGTAGCTTTAGAGTAAACCTCTTGACCACCGTAGTAGATAGATGAACTCAGATTGCAGGTTGAAGAGTCTTTACGTTTTTCTGTGAAGGAACCACCAAAACCAACGAGATAATGTATTCATTAGACCACCCGGTTTGGGATTTTTATCTTGGCAAAAGAACAGTGAATCTCAATGCAGAAATTGAATTTTTTTTTTTAGCCGTTCTTGGCATGCGATAGCTAAGTTTTCAAGCATGTACGGATGATATCATCTGCAAGAATGGTATAGTTTTTTGCTTAGTTTCAAAATATGATAATCACTTTGGACCAATCTTGATTGAGTTCTTCTTTTATTGATTGACTCAGTACCAAACCAAATAAAGCAACTTGAGCCATTTTTGAAATAATATGACTAGTTTTTAAGATGAACTAGAACGTTTTTTAACAAAACTTGGCTTAATATAAAGCAACAGTGACCATATTGATTCAATATGGAAGACAAGTTTTTGAGGTCTAATGAAAGGCTTTTTCACTTACCTAGGGACCCATGTTTGGAGCTTAGGATGTTTCCTGCTGTTCCCTGAAAACTCCAAAAAAGGAAAAAGGATGAATGAACTCAATCAGAAAAGGTAACAAAAGAAACTATAAGAAGAGGGGATAAAAATAGAACCTTGGAGGGAGGAGGGAAAATGGAGTTGACATTGGCAGAGGAAGTAGATTCCTTGGGGCCAAAGAGTTGAGCGGCGAAGGAAGAAGACGATGATGATGATGATCCAACTCGTCCTTTACCCTCCATTATTACTAAGAGAAATGTGTTATTGACTAATCACTTAAAAGGAAATGAAAAGAGAAGCTGATCAAGAATGTAGAAGAAGATAGTATGATGAGGTGTGTAGCCACAACAAGATCATGGGTGTATATATATAGACAAACAGACAATGCTACATTTAGTCAAAAGAACTAAAGCTTAAACCGTTTACCGCTTTTAGACTTAGTCCCCACCACTATGTTGATTTAGAAAAATATTTACATTTTCTGTATGTTTCCAACTTTTGTTGATCACAAAGAGCCAAACACAATTGTCCTTGAGCTTCTTTAGTCCACTGGTGTCTTAATTGTTTTCAAAAAGAAGATTTTGGCGGAAGATCTTAACATCATTTTCATAGATTTCACCAGTAATGTCACATTAATAAAGAATGGTCAAATATCTTTGATCCCAAACTAAATATGTTCTTCTTGTCCCTTCAAGTTCGGTCATTGACTATTATCATGAAGCATCAGAACAAGGAATAGAAGTCGCTACATAAAAGATGCTGATTCACAAAATTTTGGTCTTTGCCTAATATTATGAAGCATCATAACAAGGACTAGAAGTCGCTACATAAAAGATGCTGATTCACAAAATTTTGGTCTTTGCCTAATATTATGAAGCATCATAACAAGGACTAGAAGTCGCTACATAAAAGATGCTGATTCACAAAATTTTGGTCTTTGCCTAATATTATGAAGCATCATAACAAGGACTAGAAGTCGCTACATAAAAGATGCTGATTCACAAAATTTTGGTCTTTGCCTAATATTATGAAGCATCATAACAAGGACTAGAAGTCGCTACATAAAAGATGCTGATTCACAAAATTTTGGTCTTTGCCTAATATTATGAAGCATCATAACAAGGACTAGAAGTCGCTACATAATCTGGGTTCGTCTAACTAACTAAGTCTTTTTTCTTGTGGATGTAACAGTTTGTTTCGCCAATTGCTCAGATCAGATCTACTGATGCTTCTTCATGATCACACATTCTGGATCTTGGATCAAGATAGACTTCCCCTGCACAATGCACACAAGTCATGGATGAACAACAGTCGGAAATATACTTCCCGTGTCTCACTGTGCAATTCAAGACTATGACTGATCTACAACAAGATTAACTACTTTAAATTGCCAAAAGACTAAATATGTGGAGAGAAACACTATTCAAAGAGAACAATTTTAGGAACACTGAGACGTCTGAGATATAAGAGTAGAGTTATGTGCATAAACACACCTCAGCATCTACCAAATATCTCCTCTGGTGGATCATACGCATGTTTCTCAGGGAACAACTCTTCGAAATCTTTCTTCACTTTGTTTCTAAGAAGCGGATGCGGCAGAAGCCCTTTCAACAAAACCCTAAACGGCAGCTCTTCCGGCGGATCCGGGGACTTCAACATGTCCTCATACACATTCATGGCATCAGCGGGACATCCATCTCTCAGAAACCCTCTAATAACTTCAGTATAAGTCTGAGAATCTGGAAAGAGGTTCTCTTTCTTCATTTTCTCCCACAACGCCATTGCCTCATCCATTCGTTTACTCTTTGCTAAGGATACTATAAGGTCCTTGTACATAAACACATCAGGTTGGTACCATTCCTGCTTCTGGATCACCTCAAACATCTGTAAATTAAAGAAACCGATCATCAACAAAAATGCATGACCCTAAGAGCTACAAACTAGGAAAAACACAGAACCACAAGAACATACATATATGAACTATAAAGTAAGATCTCAAAAGTTAAGCATACGACTACACTAAAGTCAGCTCTGTTCAGACATTTCGTCGAACAGTTCATGTGCACCTCCATGAAACTAGGCATTTAACCAAAACTGACCCCAATTTTGTAGAACAGAAGCACAGAACATCGGAATCAAACTATAAACAAACGTAAACACGATCGTAGTAACCAACACAGCTCAAGCATTTCCAACAAAACATGGAATTAAACTAAATTTAAGCCGAAGCAAAAATAATTAAAGCCATCAAGAAATTGTCAGGTAAAGAACTCACCTTGATGGCTAACGCAGTCTCTTCTTGTCGTTCAAGCTCGCCGATAACAGCTAACATATCTAATTTCAGCAATCTGAAAACATGGGTTTTTATAAACTTCTCAAGCTTCTCGTCGTCTTCTTTCAATCTCTTGAGACCCAGAATCACGAAAAGGGCTTCTTTCCCGATCAGTTTCTTCCCTCTCCAGAGAGGACCTCTTGGTCTCCCGTCATGGAACCGAGAAACAAACACCGTAAAGGGTTTCGGCGGAATCGGGTGAAGTAGCGTTTTGGGTTTTAGATTCGAGAATGAAATCCGATTAATTGATGGGTTTCTAGTTAGGTTTTGTAAGAAGATCGATGCGAAAGCTGGGAATTTTCGCGAGAAGGCGCGAATTGCTATCATCTCTCTCTCTCTCTCTCTCTCGGTCGTAAGACTCTCCAAGGTCTGAACTTTGAATTGTCGTCTCTTCTCTGTATCACTTAAAACGGTAGTGAAACTTACAAAACGACAGCGTTTTAAGGTCATGTTCTTAAAATCTAACTTGGAGAGGAACCAGAAACATCATATCCAATCATAGTTTTATAGAGACACCAACTGGTTCTGACACATTAGTTCGTAGTCGTAGCATAAATGTCATTATTAATCATAGTTTTGTAGAGACATATCCACTGATTCTGACGCATTAGTTCGTAGCATAAATAACGATAGGGCTTTTCACAGAATGGATTCCATCAGACCATATCAACTGTGATGACTCAAGTTTGTCAGCTTCGGGACCTTGGCCTGAAACCGTAACCGTGAAAGACTTCTTCTGGTACATAGACTTCAGTGACAAGGAATCTGGAACGACCTTGACGGTGAGTTTTGATCCTCCGAGTACTTTGGCTTTGTAATTTGACTTTGATGTACCGACGTTTGTGACTGTTCTACGAAAAGTCAGGTTGAATGGTTCTGTTGCTGCAACTTTAGCCGTCATGGAAGGGTAGTTGAGGTTTCTTGGTAATGATTGGCTTTGTTCTTCACTGCAACTGCTGTTTTCACCCGAAATGAGTCTTAAACTCTTTCCCGTGTAGTTCAAGCCACAAAGGAAGGTGACATGGTCGGATATAGTAAGTTCATAGACAAGTCCAAGGTGAACTGCGGCTATTGGACTGACATGGCCAGCTCCATAAGCAAACTCGGCAATATGATCGGCCGGAGAAGTCGAGGTATTCATTGGCTGAGCTGCAAGAGATCCAAAAAAAAAACAGAGTGTGACAAACCCTTTCTTGCGATACAAGAACGTTACGTTACAAAGATAAAATGAGCAGAGTATTCTAAAAAAACAAGAGTGGGCCTTATTTTGCATACCCGTAGTCATGATGGCTGATTGGATCATGGAAGGAGACCAGCGTGGGTGAAACGTCTTTACGTAGGCGGCTACACCAGCAATGTGCGGACAAGACATTGAAGTTCCGCTTATGATAGAGTAGTTTACACGTCTTGTGTCTGATTCGCTCGGTGGAGCAATAGGAGAATAAGCAGCAAGGATCTCTGTTCCTGGTGCTGTTATATCCGGCTGGAATTCAAATTCACATTCAATTAGACCCAAGAGAGAGCAATACAAGTAAATTGATCTTCTATGGTTTCTATGTGTACCTTCAAGATATCAGGGATGAGAGTGTTTGGACCACGAGAAGAGTAGGATGCAGTGATGGGAGCTGTCTGGTTAAAGATCGTCTCACTTTTCATAACAGTCGCTTTAGGGTTTCTGACCAAAACAAATCGAGGTTCAAGATGGATAATTCGTAAGAATTTAAATAAGACATAGAGAAGTGCTTTACTTTGCCGAGTTCATATAGGAGATGACAGAGTTATATTCCTCTTCCGAGAGAACCGAGACTGGGAAAGAGAAGATAAAGGCGTAATCTACTCTGCTGCTCTTAACGATGGACGCGATGGCTCCCTTAGATTGAACTTCATCTGAATTTTGAGCAGAATCGCATAACACAATTTTTCCTTTTACACGCTTAGTGTCTAAACAATGTGGTGTGCAGAACCTGAAACCGCAAAAACCATTTAAATCTACTATGTGAAGAGCAAAAATAAATATGAAGATTAGTGTCTTGGGATGGAAGTTACCCAGCGGTTGCAGCATCGCACCTACTTGAAGCTGATCCTCCATACACCAGAGGGTACATTGTTCCATTAAGTTCAAACGAGTTCACTGATTTCCCCTGTTTTGCAACAAGCATTAATGTTAAAAGAAAGGACAAGATATGTACGCGTTTAGAAATAAATGTGTATCTTGGTACTCACGACAACTGTCTTGCCATCTCCAAGAACAACTTTGGTGACAAACGCGCGGTTCGTATTACTAGCAGCAACGGTTAAGATCCATGGTGCAACGCTTCTGACCGATCCACGCCCTGGACCATCGTTTCCAGCGGAGTTCACTGTGAGGATTCCCTTGGCCATGGCATGGAAACCTCCAATCGCGATTGGGTCCAACTCGAATCGAAAAATATCGTTCAGAGAGATGGAGATGCTGATGAGATCAACGTTGTCTGCTATCACATCATCAAATGCAGATAGAATTCTATCAGCTCTGCATCCTTGGATATCACATACGCTGTACACTGCAATTCTTGCGGCTGGAACGCCACCTCTGGCGGTTCCGTTTCCATGTCCGTAAAAGCTCACATGCTTCACAGCGTTCCCAGCAATAGTGGATGCCGTATGTGACCCATGGCCATCGTTGTCCCTGGCTGACTCCATCCCATAGTACCGTGCTCCAATAAGCTTGCTGTAACACAACAAATTAACATTCATTTCTACTTAGAAATTGACATCTTTACGAAAGTTTATTGCTATCGATTTGAGTGGATTCATATCATACCTGTTGCAAGAGAAGTTTTTGCCGCCTTCACAAACACCTCTCCATTTCTTAGGAGGAGGTGAAAAGCCTTTGTCGCTAAAGCTTTCCGATTCTGGCCAGATTCCAGTATCAATGACTCCAATGATGATATTGCTTTCGGTGCTTGAGTTTGAGTATGCTCTCTCGGCTTCCTTGAGACCAAGAAAATTCCAAGATGATGTCGTCTGGAGCTGGTGTATCCTGTTCGGAAACACCGACACAACTCCGTCCATACCTAATATTTGAAAATGAATTATTAAAACATACACATAATCTTAATTTTAACTTTTAAGAATCACAAGAATAATAGTTTACAAACTGCATAATCCCAATAAGTACTCTATATTTTTCTTGGTAGGGCCAATAAGTACTCTATATGATTTCTCGTTTGTGAGCCTTAAAAATGACACTATTTAATACAGTATGTTTTCCAGTACATGAAAATTGTCATAAACGACAGCGTATTCTTTATAATGGTTGGTTGGTTGATGCATTGATAGATCTACAAATCAGTGCACACAAACAAGAAAAATAAATTAAATAAAACTAGCTAGTATCTATAACAAACCATATAGTATATTCATTAATGTAGTATTTTAATAAATATACGTTTCAAAGTCGTATGATCTATGTGAATGTGATGGCACTTACGTTCAACTTGGTCTCTTTCTGATTCGGTTAGCCAGGCCGAAAAACCGGTGAAACTCCTTTTATAGTTCGTCACGAAGCGATTCTCAACAGAGCTACACAAAATATAATATTTGTTCGGGTGAGTAAGAATAATGTTGCAGAAATCAAGTATATATTTTTTGAAGGTTTTTTTATCTTAACACGAAAAACCAAAAAATATATATACGTCTATACATAGGTAAGTATTACAACATTTACAACATTTATCAACCTTTTTCGGATGACCTTTTGAAGGACACTCGTATGATGAGACAATGGTACATAGTTAACGAGAGCAGGAAGTGCACCAAGGTATACTATGTACACCTACAAGATCATCATCATCAACATCATAATCTCATAAGTTGTATATATGTAAGATTAACAAAATATCAGTATATCACGATGAGGAGGAACAACGTAACTTTAACAAAACAAAAAAAAAGAGATAAGGGGGAACAATTGGGCTACCTGTTTTTCTTGGTCATTCTCTGCGGAGCAGAACTTCAGAAACAAGAGAGAGAGACAAACAAAGAGAAAATAAGATTTCCACATTTTCATTTTTTAAAATTTTGGAGAATGCAGAAGTTGTATATTTTATAGGGAGAGAATTTGTTTTTTTTTCTCTTTACAACACGTCTACAGCTCGCATGGTAATCAGTGAACTACGACATGCAGTTTTCACAACGCCACTACCAAAATCTTTAGACTACTTTCACAATATATACACTAGAACCTCTATAAATTAATACTCAGGTAAATTAATAACCTTTATAAATTAATAAATTTCTCCGGTCTCAAGTTGGAACTAGTGTAATTTTGGACATTATTCGATAAAATAATAAATTAATAATTTTTTAAAAAAATCCCATGTAAAATATGGTCTCATCAATATCATAAATTAATAATCAAATAAACTAGTATATATATATATATATATATCTAAGAATATTTAGTGAAATATGAATATATTGTTGTTTGTTTGTTCTTGAATTTGCATTCTTGTTGGAGAGCATCTCTAATCTTTCTGACTGCATCAAAAACTTCTGGTGTTGTCTTCTCAAATCGTATCAAAAAATTGTAGAGAGTTCTTGACGCAATAATTGCTTCCTTATGTGTAACTGGTTCTAAAGGTATCGTCATATATTCTTCAACTTCATCATCACCTTGAAAAATAGTAGGAGCAATTTCTTCTAAACTCTGAATTTCTGATAAAAAATCCTCTTCATAAATTAATATTTTATTAATTTATCGATAAATTAATAATTATTAATTAATCGATAAATTAAAACCTTTATAAATTAATAAAATTTATGGTCCCGACCTTATTAATTTATAGAGGTTCTACTGTACATTACAAAGCAATCATCAATCATCATTGTTGTCTTGGATAAAGAAAAATATTATCTTTGTAATTTTTTTTTAAAATCATTATTTTATCATTGCATATTTTTTTACTTTACAATGATTTTGCAAAAGTCATTATTTTCCCATAAATTACAAAGATAAAGAAAAATATGTCATTATTGTTTTTGTATTTTTTTTTAAATCATTATTTTATCATTGATATTATTTCCAATATCTTTCCTAGATTTGTGGGAAGCTAAATCATGGAAAGGGGAAATTGCAAAGTAAACCCATGTACTAAAAATTGTTAGAGGTTAAGATACACACAGACAAAAAAAAAGCAGTTAAGAGTCAAAAAGTTCGATCATTTGGTAATTATTGTTATCATTTTAAACACTTCTTACAAAACTAAAGAAATATTTGTAAATGTTATAAAAATGAAAGAAAATTGCCGAAAAATAAATCTTGCTCCTTCAACGCAAGTCGTTGACAAAAAAGAAAAGAAAATGAAAATTGATGTCAGGGAGAGAAAAAAAAAGGAACGTAAGTTAAATACAGTTACTAATCAATAGGAAAATACGCCAACTTAGTTCAACACAATAAAAAAGTGGCCAGGCTAATTTCTAGTTGTTTTAATTTCAACCGACCAAACTAAATGATTAGTAAATAAAAATATACTTCAAGTAAATAGAGGATGTGACGCGAGATAAAAGACTGATAAAAGTAGAGTGGTGGCGATATTGAAACCTCACCCTTAATTGCAAAAAACTAACCAATTGCATGCATGAAAGAATTCATAGTAAATCCTGAAAATTTTAGATATGGAGCCAACGTGTGAGGCTTTTTTTAATTTTCACTTCGGGCCTTTTGGTTTGAAATTTTTTTTATATAGGAAAGGTTTTAGTTCCAACATATGTTGGTGATATATAATATATAATCTGCAACATGACACTACATTATATTATAGGATTGGGTAGATTTGTAATTAATTATGTACTTTAAACTTTTAAAGAGTTAATAACTAGAAATGTTTAATCTTAACATATGTATATTGAAAGTAACCCGACTGATCCTCTTGGGTACACACCAAATATTGTAATGAATTTAGTGCGTCACACAAATCAGACAAGCTCAGTTCAGCTAGAGCCAAAGCTTTGGGCAGCCAATTGCGAGGTGGTCTGCTTTTTGTGTTTTCTCAAACGAAGCCAGGGGGTCTTGCTTACTTCTGAAATGATTTTCTCCTTCAGTTCGGGCAACATTAATATGCATAAACAAAGACCATGCATGTTGCAGCAAGAATTGTTATCATGCATGCATTGTCTCCTAGTGGAATTATATAATGCATGCATCCCAGCTATCACGTCTTCGGCTTCTCCTACAATGCTACGAAAGATCGCAACACATACCTCTTGCTACTCTTTCAAGAGAGAACGAAACTTCGTACTTTACAGTTCATAAAAACGGCTCGTTTGAGACTCCCCTTCCGCTTTGACAGGGTTATACGCAACACCATCTCCGTGACTTAAATAATTCCACTTGAGTCACAGAAATCTGATGTGCATTTAATTTTAGAATTCCTACCTCATTTAGATATATATTGTGCTAATTGATAGCTTACAATTTTGATTTCTTTTTTGTGTTTTGTATTGAACAAAAATTTTCTTACTTTTTTTTTTTACATATTTTCTCTTTAATTTGTAGTTTTATACAATAAAAAAACTTTACAGAAATGGTGTGATGTATTATTGATGATTATTTTTAGTAATATTTTTTTATTACTAATAATGGTAAAACATATAGAATTTTTTTTTCAAAAAAAAAGATCAACCTATCTTAGGAGTTCTTAAAACATTGCCATTGATATCTAAACTCACAAAGACCCTGTTGCAGCAAAAATTGTCAATCCACCCGTCTCCTACTCAAAGGACAATCACTAACACATTTTATAGGATGTAATTAAAGAGAAAATACAAAGTATTTTCTTGTGACATTGTTCCTACCAAAACCCTGAACCATCTCAGTAGCTAGCAGGATATTTTCACCGAGAAGCCTTCCTTTGACAACGTTGAGATGATGATGATGTTGGCCTCAAACTTCAATTGAGTTGAGAAGAGAAGCTGAGATGATGTTGAAATCCTAGACATGGATTTTAACTCCTTCATAATCTTCTCTTTATTCGATTGCCGGGTTGATTTCAAAGAGATTCCAACTCTCTTTAAACATTTGGAGTTGGCAAGTATGTATGTATCTTAATTAACACTTGTTTTTCCTCGCTTGTTCCTCCATATTCTTTCCACTCAAATATCTCGAGTTTCGTTGACTGAGTGACACTACAAGAAAACACGCGTTTTGCGATGGAATAATATATAGCGAATCTGTTGCAAATCGACAAAAGCGAGAGATTTCCGAGGTTTGTCGATTTGCGAGAGAAGTCAGTTCATTGCAAATCGTTTCTCGCAAACCGGTTAACGTTTCAAATCCCTCGCAATTTTTGCGAAGAATATTTTCCCCTCGCAAACTAAGCGCAAATTGCGAGGAACTGTCTAAATGCAAATTCCTTGCAATTTTTGTATCTAGTAAATCCCTCGCAAATTTGCGAGACTTTTGCAATAATAATTTCTGTCGCAAATAATAATAATGGTATAAAAAAACAGCAATTTTCATTTTGGTAAGCTTAATTAGAATTAAACCTGTAATTAGAATTAAACCCTAATTAGAAACATTGAAACTTATATAAATTAAAGTTGTATTTAGAATTACTAAGTTTACAAAATAAGTTTACAAGGATAAAATTAACAAATGTTCAAAGGTTAAAGCTAAGAAAGAGTGTTCATCAGGTTGCTTGGTCGTCGGTAGCTTCTTCGCCGGTTGCTGATAGTTGGGTTTTCACCCAGGGTATCAATTCCCTATGCAGTTGTAGTACAAAGGGTTATCAATCGAAATGGTTGTCTATTGCTAGCAGGAAGGATATAATCAGGACAATACAAGTCAAACCAAGCAGATAGGGTTTTTGTTCTAACAGTCCTAAAATAAATAAAAGAAAAGAATATAAACAAAGAAACCACACGACCTAAGCACTCGATGCAAGCAGTCGAGTACAAGATCGAGTGGGGTGATCGAGTAAGAAAATGAGATATGAACAGCTCGAGGTATTACTCGATGCAGGTTATCGTGTACCTGATCGGGTAAGTGGTCGAGTAAGTAAAGAAAATGTAAACAAATAAAATACGAAAGCTCCAAAGGATGGGGTAATCGAATCCTAAGTATTCTAGACC
>NC_025690.1:11386514-11386957 GCF_000633955.1 Camelina sativa | reverse complement strand
GTAAGTGGTCGAGTAAGTAAAGAAAATGTAAACAAATAAAATACGAAAGCTCCAAAGGATGGGGTAATCGAATCCTAAGTATTCTAGACCGGTAAAAATGCCTTACATGCCTCAAGCAATTATTTCCTAGACAATGAATCTCTAAAACCTTGTCACCACACTCTCGCACTAGCAACAATCAACCTTGATCACTTACCACACTCTCGCACTAGCAATATGAACAAGCAGGCATTAAGAACGATTCATTATTGTTAGTAAACTCAAACTCATCTAATCCCTTACTCAGAGCCAAGTAAACCTCTAGCATTGGCTAATTCACGAATCTCATCTACACCTCTCAGTCGCTGAAACGCCCTAGATCTAATCTCAACCTCTCGGTCTGTTGACAGCATTAAGAACACCAACCTAGAAGGAAATCTATCAATCATTTACAATCAAACTAA
>NC_025690.1:11369101-11384254 GCF_000633955.1 Camelina sativa | reverse complement strand
TTTTTTTTTTTTTTCTTACTAGGAGACTATAGCAAGAGCTTTTTTTTTTTTTAGAGACTTAGAGCTAATTAACTCTAACCTTAGGGACTTATTCTTCCTTTTTTTTATTCCACAACCCAACCCCAAATAAACATTCTAACCACCTATCTTTCAAAACCGAATCTATTAGCTAATTCAAATTCTAACTTAGCTAAATCAAGAGGTAGTTCTTTGTCGTTCTCAATACTCTCAAGGTTTCACAACCTATAGCACAATGAAAGAGGCCACACTCAACAATTCACAACACGGTTTGAAAGAAAAGTTTAGGTTCATGGGTAGGACAAATGAATCGGGTTAAACGAAAATATTGGTAAAAATGGAGTTTAGAGTTACCATGAGCAAGTATTCAAGTTCCATAAGCAAGACAATTAAAGTTCAAATTAAATCCAATAATCTAGAGATGTTCTAATGTTCAAGCAAGTGGAGGAAGCATTCAAAAGACACAAGGTTCTCAGCAAAGATTTTTCATTTTTTTCCAAAGATTGATCTAGCAACAATGAACTGTGACTAAGGGCTATAGCTTCAATCCTAATGTTTGATTTTAAACAAGGTAGTTTTAATCATTGTCCCCTAAGATGCAAATGCAACAATCCTATATGAAACAAACTATACTCAATCCTAATATGTAAATGCAATTACATGAACACTCTTTTTTTTTTTTTTTTTTTTTTTTTTTTTTTTTAAATGCAAATAGATGCAGACTCAAATGAATAAAACTAGCATACAAAGATTAGAAATAAGAAAATCAAGAAAATAAAACACAATGTTAAATACATTTTAGGACCCTCCCCCAAACTTAAATTACACAGTCTCTGTGTAAATAAAAGTTGGAAAAAGAATCCAAGAACCACACAAAATGAAATAAACTAAATGCAATGTTATTTACAAAGATCGGATGAAAGTGGTACCTCATAGGTTGGTGAAGAAGGAGATTGCAGCAGCCTCCATACTCGCCAACGTGTAGCCTGGGTCGTCTCCGGCTTCAACAGGTGCCAGTGTTTGCTCGTCAAAGAGCTCATAAATGCGCACGGACGACTTACTCGGACCAGCATCCAAGGGGTTGATCGAGGGTGGGATCGCGTAGCTCATCGGGTAGTGCGACGGAAAACACAAAATGAAAAAAAATATAAATATTTACAGACCTGCCTTTGAGATTTCCTCCCAAGTGAGCTTGTTTATAGTCCCTAAGGTTGACTTTCAATTCGTCTTAGACTGGCGCGGGATCGTCGAGGCGCAGAGATGATTCCACCTCTGTGCTCTCATTTGCAATGTATTTCTTTACTCTTTGCCCATTCACAGTGAATTCATTCTTACTTTTACCTAGCAGAGTGACTGCTCCATAGGGAAGAACTTCCTTAATTTCGAAAGGTCCTGACCATCTAGACTTGAGCTTCCCAGGGAATATCCGAAGCTTCGAGTTGAACAAAAGGACTTTGTCTCCAGCTTTTAAATCCTTGTGTCAAATCTTCTTGTCGAATTATCATAAGCCTCCAGCCGTATCTCCTCGAGTTCATGGAGATCCATTACTCTCTTTTCTTGGGCAGTTCTTATGTCCAAATTCAGCAGCTTGGTCGCCCACATTGCTTTGTATTCAACCTCGAGCGGAAGGTGACAGTTTTTCCGTAGAGGAGCTAGAAAGGTGTTCGCCCAATCGGAGTTTTATAGGCGGTCCTATAGGCCCATAGCGCATCTTCTAGCTTGAATGCCCAATCTTTTTTTGTGATTCCCACGATTCTGGCTAGTATCGCTTTGATCTGTTTGTTGCTTACTTCCACTTGTCCGCTGGTTTGCGGGTGATAAGTTGTCGCGACTTTATGCTTGACTCCATCCTTTTTCAACAATCCATCGAAAACCCTGTTAATGAAATGGGTTCCTCCATCACTGATTACTACTCTTGGGATTCCAAATCTTGGGAAAATGATGCTTTTGAACATCTTCATTACGACCTTGTGATCATTAGTGGGGCGTTTTGTCTCAATCGTGAATTTAGACCAGCTGGTGTTTCGGGATCGATTGCGGTTTCACCTGAGATCCGATCGTTCCGAAATTTTGTGGGAAGCTTCTCGACGTGTCGAACCTGCTTTTCACTGAAGGGATTAGAAAGTTAACGGCTCGTTTTGATTTCGTTGTTTCACTTGTGAGGTTGTTCTTTTCTGATTTTTCTGGCAGTTTGTTTTTAATGTTTGTTTATTGGTGTGATTGGTTGTAGGAGCGAGTTTTGTTGTTCTTGGATATTGGAGAGCCTCTCATTTGGTTGTTATTATTTTCGTGAATCACTTGTTAAGGTGAGTGCGTGACCATGAGCTTATCTAAGCGATTGGGTTGTATGACTTGTTTTGTGTGATGATGTGTAGGTGTGGTAAAAGTGTTATTGGTGTTATGTTTAATGGTTGGTTTGTTATATTTTATATGGAGTTGTACTCTTGATTTGCTTGTGTGTATAGCTCGTAGATGGGAGGATCGCCTCACTGGGTATTTCTGGTAATACTTACGCATCTCATTGTGTTTGTGGTGCAGGTAGAGGCAAAGTGTGACCGTGGGATCATGGCAATGAAGAGGAGGATGTTCTAGTGGCTCGCTTGGTTGTTGTCTGGCTTTTGTTAGATTGCTAGAGCTGAGTCCTAGAATTTTGTTTAGGATTGCTGGTTTTCTGGTTTATGTTGATTGGATCTTTAGTTTATGGTTTTGGAATTATTACGGTTTATTTGATATTGTTATTTTATTATTGGATATTGGTTTTGGTTGCATTATCCGCTGTTGTGTGTTTGTGGTTAGGTGTTTAGTGGGTATAGGACCACTAGCTGTAGAGTATTTATTTATTATTATTATTATTATTATTATTTATTATTTAAAAAAATGGGTCAGATCGTTTCAAAAAGACCCATCAGGTTTCCTATGAGTCTCTTCTAGGACAAGCAGGAAATCAGGTAGTGGATCATCGGTCTTCTCAGACTAACACAGAGTTATGAAACAAGTATTTGATTAAACAGTGATCAATGCTCATAAACAGCGAATAAACAAGTGTTAAATAAGTAACTTAAGAGGTATACTTACATTTTTTCATGCTCGGGCTTTAAAAGATGTCTGACCAGAACGGTTTTTGTGTATTCCGGTGCCATCAGGATCACTATACCGAGCACTACGGCTGTTGATACTCTTTACTTCTAACTTAGGTTCAAGCCAAAACTTGACCAAGCCTTCCCAAACTGTAGGATCAAGCCACCGCGACATTGCATCATCACCTTTTCGCTTCCACTTACCCTTCCACCGACACACTTGATCACTCATCCGACTCTTCAACTTGGTTTCAAACTCAGTTCTGACTCTTCCGTTGATGGACGGGTCCCAGTTATATGTTTTCTTAAAAAAAATCACATGCATTAGTAATTAAAACACAAAATCTATAATTAAAACACATCAAACACAAAGTAAATTTACCGCAAAAGTTTCGAACCACCGATTTATAACCGGACCTAGTGTTTGGGTTCAATTGGCATGAGGAAGTTTGAAATCTCTTTCAAAAATGGCCCAGACAGTAGCAGCCACAGAAGAGTCCTGGTCAAACCTACAAAGCAAAGGATTAATCGAATGAGGTACTATGAAAATACAAAAAAAAATTAGACAGGAGAAGATACATTGAAACAGTATCACCAGAGGGTACCCAGAGGTCGCTTAGGATCTAGTTTCGGTAAGGCAGCATGTCCGGAACTTGCAAGTAACTCTTCCAAAGTAAAAAATGATTGCTGTGGATACATATTGTTTACAGCCAAAGTTGATTGCTGAGGAGGAAGATCATCATGCATTGCCGGAGAGCTTCCAACGAAGTTGCTATGCATCTAGCAAATTAATAGCAAATTTGTCACAAACCTTGAATATATAATTTACAAAAACCATCAAAATAATTTAAAAAAATTAGTCAAATAAACTTGCAAGTATATTATAAGGTCCAACAGGGTCAGCATACTCTACTCTATCATCAAAATTTTCAAAATTGTCCAATTTTGCATCTTCCTCTAATCATTAACTATCTTCTACACTATATCATATATATGTTTATAACATTGAGACAAATATTTGACAAATATTCCAAAAGTTTTCAATTCTCCTGCAATTTTGTCTTGCACTGCCCTATCTATGATTATAAGTCTTGGATTCATTTTTTCATCATTAATAGTAATGTAATTAGGGTTTAGGGTTTGAAGTTGTATTTTGCAAGGGAATTGCTATGATTTGAGTAATTTGCGATGGATTTGCGACATATTTGCTATTTATCTAGCAAATCAGTTGCAAATTTGTCGCAAACTTAGAATATCTAATTTATAAAAATCATTAAAATAGTTATAAAAGTTAGTAAAATTAACTTTCAAGTATATCATAAGGTCCAATGTCTCATCATACTCTTTTCTATCATCTTTTTAATCATTAATACTTATAAAAAAATAATTTCCTAATTTTGCATTGGATTTGCTATGGCTTTCGCAATTCATTCGCATATCCATAGCAATTTTGTTTTGGATTTGGTTTCCGCAAAATCGTTGCAATTTTGCGATTTATTTGCGAGGGAGATGACATTCCCTGTGAATTTATTGTAAATGCCTCGCAATTGAGCAGCGGATTTGCGACGACCGTCTTCCTCGCAATTTTGCGAGGGATATGCTAGTGGTTTTTTGTGTTCGTATATTCCTCGCAAATCCACCGCAAATTTGCGAGAGCTATAATCCGTTGCAACTCGTCCACGTAAAAGGCGTGTTTTGTGAGAAGCAACAACATCAAGGAATTAATGTAACTAACATGTTTGCTAATTTTGGAAGTTTTTACTTTTTTTAGTAAATACATGCGCGCGCAGGGACTGACCTGGTCGATGAGAAGAACTTTCAGTTCAAGAGAATTGTGAAGCAAAGACACTAATGGCTCAAACCAATCTAAATTACAAGGACGCATCTTACACCCTATAAGCTGTGAGAAGTTAATGTCGTGACAACTCTAGAACCTGCAATGAGCACAACAACAACACATACGTAAACTGCCGGAAATGTATTGTAACAATAAATTTTATTTTTTTTAAAAAAAATTCAGGCATAAAGTACCGTTGTTAGAAATAACTCGAGATATTTGACCGACGAAAGAAATTTCATAAATTTTCATCAAGGCTTTATCAAGGCGAGGCTTGTTCTCAATCGAGCATGACTTTGTTGGAATATCTATGATGGTGAGTTCCACTAAAGATGGCACTTTTACACTAAACTTCGTCACGTTATCGTGGCGACGTCGCAAGACATATATATATATATATATATTCGACAATAGGGCAACTAGATAAGAGCCTAACAACAGAATCTTCATCTCTATATACCACATAGAGAAGCTCAAGATTTTTGAGGGATGGGAGGCATACCAGAGAAGAAACATCTACAAAAATCTTGCTCAAATATAACTATCCATCCTTCTCCCCGACCAAGATCACGCGTGCGTCAAATTTGAGGGTTGCTCGGTCTTCAAGAACTTTAGCTTTGAAAATTATTTTTGTAAATTTTTTCCCTCCAGTTTGGGCAACCAATCTAGGAGTTCCTTTCTAATTTATTGTGTGGTTGACAAAAAAAAATGATATCGAGACCATATATTTTAATAAGTTATAATTATATTGATTTACATATGTATGTTAAATATTTACTAATTTAAAAATAGACTTTTCTAGTAAATATTTATACACCGTAAATCGTTTTCTTTATAAATGAAAATTTTAAGTTCACCAAAAAAAAAAAAACTGCATAGTAAATGGTGTGATGTGTTATCCCCTATATATTAATAGAGAAGCACACTCTTAAAAAATCTGATGTGTCGCCGCCAGAGAGCTCTGTGAATTATTTAGCAAAATACCCTTAAATTTTATACTTAATTACATTACATGTCATTATATTTTCAAAAAATAATAACTAACTGAATAATAATTAGACATGTCATCATTTCTCACACAAATTTAAATATCACATATTAAAACTAATTAAATAATTACATACTGTTTTAAAGCAAAATTTCACTAAAATTTACTTACAAATATACAAGTCAATTTTATATTGATTTCTTAAAATCAATATAAGTAAAATATTCTAAAAAACTATAAAAACATATCAATTAATATAAAGTTATTAAAGATAAAGAACATATAACTTATTAAACATATAACTTATGAATAAAATCATATTAAAACAAAATGTTATTTTTATAACAAGCTTTCGATAGTTATTATAACACTACAAGAAAACATGCATTTTGGGACTCCAGTTTGTGACTACTTTTTTGGTCACAAAAAAAAAGCGACACTTATGTGACTACTTTAAGACGCATAAACAATTGCATCATAAACAGTCAGAAAAGCGTTGCTTATTAACGACGATATAAAGTGGTCGCACAACAGTCTTATCTTAGCAACTAGATTGCGACTCGTTTGCAACGAAAATTGTTTGGTCGCAAAATGATCACAATTTGAGACCCATGTGCGACTATTATTTTAGTATGGAAAATAGTCATAAATTAGTTGCAAATGTGCGACTCTTTTGCGACTAACACTTGAAGGATTTGCGACCTGATTTAGCTACTAATTTGAGACTATTTACCCACTCTTGATTTTTTTAAAAATCAAAATTTCGCATTTGAAATTTATTTACATGTTTATTTATATGTTCATGCTTTGATTTGATTGAACTTAGTTATAATAACTTTGTCAAAAATCTTAAATATCAATGTTTACAAACAAAACATGCATAAGATTCAAATCTAAGTTAAGTGTTACATGTCCTTTTATGAGAATGTGTAGGAATTTAGAAAATTTTCAAAACTAAGTTGTGAAAACAAAGTTTTGCCAACTTTTACTAATATATCTACTATATACTACTAATATGAGTGACTTATAGTAACAGTTTTAACCATTATGTGTGGAATTCAAGACTTTGTTTTGTGATGTATATCAAATCGTCACAATATAGTCACTGTTTGTGACGAAAATGCAACAAAAAAATTTTATGACTATGTTGCTACTCTTTTGTGACTAATTTGCTATGAATACTGCGACTACTTTGCATCTCCTTAGCAACTCATCAGGATTTAAAATATGTAATTTTACAATATTGAATGACTAATATGATGAGTTAACCATTTTTGCATTAATTTGAACTAATACATTTATATACTCTTTCTAAATATATTAATTTTACATGTTTTAGTTAAAATATTTGTAAACAACAAATCATGTAGAAGATGTTACATAGGTTTTTAAAGTAAGGTTATGTAAGTAAAACAAAAAAACTTACCAAATTATTATTTTACCTATTAAAATTAAAGATATACTTCACAATTGGACTATAAGTGCTTCTAAGTCTTATGATTATTGTATTTTGATCTCAAAGTTAACAAATATAGAAATATTGGTTTGTGACTCATACTATTGAGTCACAAAAGAGTCATTATTTGTGACTAAAATGTAACTGGAAAATGTTACGACTATGTTACTACTCTCTTGTGACTAATTTGCTACGATTTTTGGGACTACTTTGCCTCATTTTAGCATCTCTTTGGGATTTAAAAAAATGTAATTTGACAATATTGAATGACTAATATGTTAATTTAACCAATTTTGCATTGATTTTAACTAATACATTTATATATATTTTTTAGAAAACATAATTTTACATGGTTTAATTAATTGTTTTTTGTAAACAAGAAGTCATGTAGAAGATGGTACATAGGTTTTTAATGTAAGGTTATGTAAGTTAGAAATTTTTTTACCAAATCATTGTTTTGCCTCTTAATGCTCATTGCCAATTTATTCTAGTCACTTTTTTCTTTTTTAATTCTAAATCATAATTTTAAAAATTCTAAACGATTTAATAGTGTAACTATTATATATAATCAAAATTGAAATCAATCAAAAATTTAAAATTTTTTATTTATAGATCTAGTCGATTTAAATTAAAATCAAATCTAATACTTTATAAATCCTAAACTCCTAATTTCCGAATTATGATACAACATGATGACAAATTACCATAATTTACCAAAAAGAAAAAGAAAAAACAGGAAAACATCTCATTGGCTAATCTTAAATGGCAAGGATTGTCTTTTGGTGTGTCATCCACCGTTGATAGATTCAATCGAATGGAAAAAAAAAATCATTTTTGTTTTTACTTCCCTTCTCTTCATTGTATCTTGCTATAAAATCAATTTTATTTGTTTCTTCTTTCTCTGTTCTGTTCTCTTTGCCCCCTTCTTCTCTTCGTTAAGTGAAATCTAGAAACTCAAAAAATCAATAGTTATAAAAAAAAACCTCAGAAGATACCAAAGTCTTCATGGGCATAGCCAAACGCTGTCTTTGCGCCGGCCACCATATAAAGTACGGCGACCGCATCGGTGAAGACGGTGGAAACAAGTTTGTCTCTTTCTCTCTCAAATATCCTTCTTAATCTACTTATACGTATGTATTTGCTTGAGATTAGAGCTTGTAATGGTTTTGCTATTCAGATCTAGTTTCCCAACACATATTTACTGAGATACATCTAGGGAATTCCTATGAGTTTTAATTATCTCCTTGGTTTGTATTTTAGATTTCATCGGCAGATCTGAAGAATCAGTGTCAAGAACGACGACGGAGGTGGTAATGCAATTGGAGATATGTATATCGTGAAAAATAAATTTGTCATCAACTATAAATCTGTCGTAACTATCGTTAACAAAACCTGTCTTCCAAAATAATTCTATCACAAAAAGTTTGCCATGCAAAAATAAATCTATCTTGCAAAAATTTGTTTGTCTTATACAAACAAATCTATCACCTCTAATCTGACAGATTTTTGAATTTTTTTTTTTTAAATGTTTGGAGGGTAAATTTGTTTTTCATTGGCCTATATTGGAAGAGTTTATGGATTCGGAGGATATTCAGAATATTCTGAGTTTAGCGCCAAGTAAATCTTATAGACCGGATCGTCTGGTGTGACATTATACAAAATCAGAAAAATACTATGACTAGTCGGGCTATACTTTAGCACGAGAGTTAATTGATGAAGTTGACATTGGGCCAACTTGTAAGGCTCTCAAAGCCCAAGCTTGGAAGCTTAAGGTTCCATTGAAAGTTCAACACTTTTTCTGGTAAATTGCTTGAGGAGCTTTACCCGTGATGACCCGTTAGCTCATCGGGGTGTACGATGTGATACCCAGTATAAAAGATGTGATGTAGGGATTGAGATAACCAATCTAGCACTTTTTGAGTGTTCACGGTCTCACATTATTTGGGATTTGTCTCCGGTTTCGACGATCATAAATGGTTTCCCTTATGATTCGGTGTTTTCAAACTCAGATTTTATTTTCCAGGGGGGTTCGTCTCCATTGGGTGCTTCGAATATACAACACCTGCTACCTTGGATTTTATGGGTGCTCTGGAAAGACAGGAATAAAAAAGTTCTAGAGGGTACGAGAGCGTAGGTTATAGATATTATTAATCAGGCCCCCTTGGAACCCTGTGATCTTTTCCCACATTGTCAGATTGACGGTTCCTCGAAAATTTTGGATGCTTTAGTGGGTCTAGGCTGGTGGTGTGGTAATAGCAAGGATAAGACGGTGTTGTTAGGAGCAAGGAGCGTTTGACATTGTCCTTTCCAACTTCACTCAGAGCTTCAACCTTTAATTTGGGCTATGTATTCTATTCTTGTTGCAGGAGCTGATTCTCAATGTTTTGAGATGGATTATGCAGAGTTAGTCGCGATGGTCCAGAGCCCTGAAGAATGGCCAGCGTTTTCCAATCAACTTTATGATTTCATCTTGCTCAAATATTTCTATCCATCCTTCTCCTCGACCAAGATCACGCGTGCGTCAAATTTGTGGGTTGCTCGGTCTTCAAGAACTTTAGCTTTGAAAATTATTTTTGTAAATTTTTTCCCTCCAGTTTGGGCAACCAATATAAGAATTCCTTTCTAATTTATTGTGTGGTTGACAAAAAAAAAATAATATTGAGACCATATATTTTAATAATTTATAATTATATTAATTTACATATGTATGTTAAATATTTACTAATTTAAAAATAGACTTGTCTAGTAAATATTTATACACCGTAAATCGTTTTCTTTATAAATGAAATTTTTAAGTTCACCAAATTTTAAAACAAACTGCATAGTAAATGGTGTGATGTGTTATTGATGATTATTTTTATTACTGATAATGGTAAAACATATAGAAATATATATTTAAATTAGTAAATATTTAACATACATATGTAAATTAATATAATTATAAATTATTAAAATATATGGTCTCAATATAATTATAAACATATAGAAATATATATTGTTTTTTTTTAAAAGATCAACCAATATGAGGAGTTATTAAAACATTGCCATTGGTATCTATAACCACAAAGACCCTGTTGCAGCAAAAGTTGTCAATTCGCCCGTCTCTTGCTTGAATGACAATCGCTAACATGTTTGGATTTTCTCTTTCAATTTAGATTTTCGCAATTTCCCCACTTTTTCCAACCAGTTCTGGCCACCTACACTTCTTTCCTGGAATTTTTTTTTTGTTTAGAAATAGTAATATTATGTTATTGTTAAAAACAAAATCAAATGAAAATGAGAATGGAAATAATACCACCGGCACAACACTCTGGATCTTCGCAAGCGCCAGACCAACATGGAGGATAGGGAGCCATCTCTTCTTATTTTTCTCTGTCAACTAATACACAACTTGATTTACTATCTACTGATGATATATATATATATATCCAATTTTTATGTTTCTAGATATGCAAACAAATAAATGTAGTCTACATACGATCAAGAATGAATAATTGTTTTGATTTCCTTCAATTTTGAATTTTCGAATCCAAACGATGAGGTTATTTGTTTACATATAAAACCATATACAAAAAGATCGTTTAGCCATTACTGAAAATTATTTACGAGAAAAAGAAAGAAATCAATTATTTCTTATTTGGCCAAGTAACATAACGATATTTGTGAAAGTTAATTTTTGACTATATTATAGGCAATCATTATACCATAATTTCTGTAACTCTTTTGCGCATATTATTAATAGTAGTCATATCGGTTATTTTAGTAATTAAAAAAAAATTGATAAAATTTTGGTTAAATTTAATTAAATCTGCACCAATCTAAAACAAATCTGTTACGATAGATTTTTTAACGAAAAATATAAATCTGAAATAATTGTAGAAAATAAATCTGTCAGATATTATATCAAGCTTGCCATATATTATGAAAATTCATGGTGACTTTATAAATATGTATATCGTGAAAAATAAATCTGTCATTAAGTATAAATCTTTCGTAACTATCGTTAACAAAATCTGTCGTCCAAAATAATTCTGTCTAATTTTTATGTTTCTAGATATGCAAACAAATAAATGTAGTCTACATACGATCAAGAATGAATAATTATTTTGATTTCCTTCAATAATTCTGTCCAATATATATATCCAAGTTTTATGTTTCTAGATATGCAAACAAATAAATGTAGTCTACATACGATCAAGAATGAATAATTGTTTTGATTTCCTTCAATTTTGAATTTTCGAATCCAAACGACGAGGTTATTTCTTTACATATAAAACCATATACAAAAAGATCGATTTAAAGAAAATTATTATCAGTAAAATTATTATCTTAGAACCAATATCTGTTTATGTTAAACATAATATGTAACTAAAATTTTTTATTGATTTATTCAAAACTGCATATTTTCGTGTAAAACGTACGTTTCATTCATGAAATTTTTGAATTGGTAAGAGGTTTTATGGTAGAGAAAATATTTATAAAATATTACTATTTATTGCAACATGCTTTTTGTGTAGTTTAAAAATCAAACTCATATCTTCTTATGTTTTATTTTGTAATCATAACAATTTTGCATGTTTCTTCTTATGTAACCATAACAACATATACTAAAGAAAAATATTTAGGTTCACTTCGAAGGTGAACTCCTTTGTTCACTTCTAAGGTAAACCCCTTTGTTCACTCCTTCCTTTTCAACCAATCAAAATCTTTTATACATTATTTCATTTAAAAAATAAATCAAAATTAAATTAAAAAGCAAAACAAATTAAAGAAACAAATTCTGTATACTTTTAATTAAGGAAAGTTAAATATTGGTTTGATTTAGGTTTTACAATTAGAACAAATTTCTGTCTCGGTTTGGGTTTACAAATAAGGTGATTAGGCTTTAGTTTTATAATTAAAAATAAAATTATATGTCGGTTTGAGTTTACAAATAAAGTGGTTAGGGTTTAGATTTTATAATTAAAAAGAAATTATATATCGGTTTGAGTTTACAAATGAGATGGTTAGAATTTAGATTTTACAATTAGCATTAAATTATATGACGGTTTGGGTTTATAAATGAGAGGGTTAAGGTTTAGATTTTGACAATTAAAATAAAATTATAAATCGGTTTGGGTTTATAAAAATGGTTTGAGTTTTTAATTTTACTATAAAGTATACAGATTTTTCCTTTTTTTAAAGGGATTAAATGAATAGGTTATTAAATATATTATGACATATCAGATTTTCACTCGTTAAAATAAAGAAAAGTGAACAAAAGGGCAATCGATTCAGTAATATACTCACATAAAAAATCTTTTCACAATCCCGGTGATCTTGCGTATTTTAATGTAAAAAAATATTCCCTTGTAATTCAAAAAAACAAATCCACCCCAAAATTTAAAATCTATATATACCCTCCCACTACTAGATCTCACATTACCGGATCACATTCATGATAGTAAGAACTTCTTAATATTTTAAGCCTTCTTAAAATTCCTGTAGAGATTTTTATTTTCAACATTGGTTTTTCTCCCCCGCAGGTTATCATGATGTAGATACATGATCATGAAATCAGTCTTTATTAAATTTATAAGGTATGACTAATCTTGTGATCTAGATTTTTTTTCTAATTAATGGAAAAATATGTGACTAATCTTATAAGATCTGCAGATGTTTCGATGGCTTCATTAACCAACATATCGTTGTTTCCATGGCTTCATGTACCTATTCAACAACGTGATTCTCCATCTCTTTCTTTCGTAAGAGATTACTGCACTCTCTTAATATACTTTGCTTATTAGACAATCACAAATGTAGCAATTGATATAATTCCATGTAATGTTTCTTTGCAAATTGCAAGTATCAAAATAGTACACTACATAGAAACAAGAATAGTCATTCCTTTGATCTGTCACTAGGGCCAAGATTGGAGAAGAGAGAGACGGGTCAGTTCATTTTTCAATCTTATTATACTGAGAAAAAATAATTATTATCATAATGTTGGACAACTTTCAAACGAAGAAGATGGTGGCATGTGAGCATGTGAGATTATGTAGATCTTTTGGAGGCACTACGTTTTATTGTAGATTTATTAATTATATCTCATATTTATTTATATCTTTAACAACAAAATATATATATAAGTTTTTTTTTCTTTGAAAATTTAAACAGTTTACTCCCTTTTGTTGCATGTACCTAACAAACAAATATGAACTTTCTATTCAAATGAGAATTATTTTTCATTTAATTCTCTACAAACAATCTTATTCAAATGATATTTCTATTTTACTAATTTTCTTCTCTAATATTATGATTTTAATTATTGTTTCAAATAATATTACAATTTTAATGGTAGAAAAAATATAATTAATTTTAAATTTTTGTGTAAATTATTCTCAATTATTTCTTATGAAAATTAACATCTCTAAAAAGACGAAAACATTAATTGAATTTTTTTATCTCTAAACAAAAAGGATATTTAAAAACGATTTTTCAAGGTAAATCTTAGCAATAAATCTAAACGACCAATAAAACAATAACTTGAATTAACTCCAAAGTATGAAGGCAAGATTTGAATTTGAGAATCTAATTTTGCAGTAAGAACATAATGAATTTTATTTAAAATAATATAATTACGATTTGATATAGTAATTTAAGGAGAAACCAATGTTTTGAAACCCGGACCGGACCGACCGGTCGAACCGGTTTAACCGTGAACCGGAAGGTGTCCCGGTTTGGGTTATGCTAAAAACCCAAGCATTTAAAAACCCACTCATAACTGGAAAAACCTAGCTAAAACCGGCTAACCGGCGGTTGAACCGGCGATTTGGGTTAATTCCAAGCACTAAATTTTTAACTTTCACGTGTTTAAAGATAGTGATCCAGGTACCAACTAATATAGTAAAGCAATTATGTACTCTTTCCTCCATCTTTCGATGTGGGACAACATATATTTTTAAACTGAAGATTGTTTATTCTTTTATTTCTATTGTGATTTTCTTTTCACCTTCCAATCTCACGTTTTTTTTTGTTTTCCTGTAAACACCAATCTCTATTTTCGTTTGGATTTTACATAATTATGTATAGAAATTTATAATTATGTTTTAAAATAAAACTAATGTCAAAAAAAAATTAATAAAACCAAAATATACATAAATAAGAATAATATGTATTGAAATTCAGTAAAATTTTGACCCGCGGTCAGATCGGATCGACCCAGTGACCCGGTGACCCGGAAGGCTTTCCGGTTTGTTTCTCTGGTCGGGTTTAAAAACATTGGGAGAAACCCATTTTAATTAATGAAAGAATCACGCAAAAAAAAAAAGTAAGTTTTAGAATTGTATAATGATTTTCTTATATAATACTACGATTTTAATGATATAGAAATTGTCATAAATTTATAATTTCCTAAAATTTCTCTACCTAAAATTTTTGTACCTTGTTTCCTATTTTTCTGTTTTCCTATATAATTGAGTTTTAGATTTTTTTTTTTCCACAAAAACAAATTCATTGATATCATTAAGAGTTTACAAAGTCATTACAGAAACCTCGAAAGCAAATTATTACATAAGCAGAAATATGCGTCATATAGTGAAGATGATAAAAACGAAAGAGTGAATTTGACGATGCTTTCTTTAAAGCCTTACTCGCTAACGACCAAATGAAACCGTTATTTTCCTCCTCCATAATCGATCTTCTTATACGAAAGTTGTGCTTGGCTAACTTTTCGTTGTAGAAATACCAAAATGCACGTCGTATTACAAAACCCATTGCTTTCGTTGATAGCTCTGAA
>NC_025690.1:11363976-11367561 GCF_000633955.1 Camelina sativa | reverse complement strand
TCTTTCGATGTGGGACAACATATATTTTTAAACTGAAGATTGTTTATTCTTTTATTTCTATTGTGATTTTCTTTTCACCTTCCAATCTCACGTTTTTTTTTGTTTTCCTGTAAACACCAATCTCTATTTTCGTTTGGATTTTACATAATTATGTATAGAAATTTATAATTATGTTTTAAAATAAAACTAATGTCAAAAAAAAATTAATAAAACCAAAATATACATAAATAAGAATAATATGTATTGAAATTCAGTAAAATTTTGACCCGCGGTCAGATCGGATCGACCCAGTGACCCGGTGACCCGGAAGGCTTTCCGGTTTGTTTCTCTGGTCGGGTTTAAAAACATTGGGAGAAACCCATTTTAATTAATGAAAGAATCACGCAAAAAAAAAAAGTAAGTTTTAGAATTGTATAATGATTTTCTTATATAATACTACGATTTTAATGATATAGAAATTGTCATAAATTTATAATTTCCTAAAATTTCTCTACCTAAAATTTTTGTACCTTGTTTCCTATTTTTCTGTTTTCCTATATAATTGAGTTTTAGATTTTTTTTTTTCCACAAAAACAAATTCATTGATATCATTAAGAGTTTACAAAGTCATTACAGAAACCTCGAAAGCAAATTATTACATAAGCAGAAATATGCGTCATATAGTGAAGATGATAAAAACGAAAGAGTGAATTTGACGATGCTTTCTTTAAAGCCTTACTCGCTAACGACCAAATGAAACCGTTATTTTCCTCCTCCATAATCGATCTTCTTATACGAAAGTTGTGCTTGGCTAACTTTTCGTTGTAGAAATACCAAAATGCACGTCGTATTACAAAACCCATTGCTTTCGTTGATAGCTCTGAATAGTCAACAATCTGATACCAATTAGTCCGTATCAGTGTTTTCCTAAAAAATATTGACCTTGTTTTCCTCTGGAAAGCATCCCAAAAAAGCTTGAATCTGTCCTGAGCCTCTTTGTGGACCCTAATCTTGACCATTCCTATGTCGAAAAACCAAATTGCATATCCAAACCAAAAGGTCGTGCACAATGAAACTCGCTGAGAACATCGCTTCCGTCTCGGACCAAATACATAAATGGAATTCTCTTGAGTTAGTGAAGAACCCCATAATTTTTTCAACAATTGGTAGATTGTGGACCTTAAGAAGTAATCATCAACATCATCGCCAGTTAATGTTGCTTCCTTTGTTTTGTGACTAGATAACAAATCTCTAAAACCAAAGGTATTAAACAACATCCATAGTTCCATCCCCCAAACGAATAAAACAGAATCACATATTCCTGAATCCCAAATCCAGAATGGATCTCCCTTTCTCAAATAGGATAGATCCAAATAAGAGGCATTACCTCTTTGACGTTGATAGTGACACATTTCTATGATGAAACGACAAACACCGTTCGAAGACGGAAAGGAGCCGACACAAAATCTCTTGGATCGAGACCAGACTAGGGTCGGAATTAATCTCTCCCACAAGAAGAGAAAGAAAACACAAAATTGCGACGACGACACTACCAATCCCATCGTTTGATTCGGGGACCTTTGTTCCCTGCTGTTATGAAACGAGAGAAAAACATCTGATGGATCCATTACTCTCGCGAAGTATAATGATCTTTGGATGTTATTAAACATCACCCAAACAGGAGAAGATGATAGTCTCAAAAACTGAAATAGGAGTGAAATGGACGAGATTGACAAAGCGATGATTTGGGATTTTTGAAATTGCATTATTATGATCAAATCAAAGTAAAAGCAAGAAAGATTAGAAACTGAAGGAAAGGAAAGGGACTGGCCGACGCCGGAGAGGCCAGCGCCGGCCGGAGATCGATGATAATAGAAGTTGTGTTGATGATAATTGAGTTTTAGATATCCTATTTCAGTTTCTTTTGAAAATCTTGAGATATTTTCTCCTAAAAAATCTCTATTATTTTTCTTTGTTAAGTTTGTAATCTTAAATCTTAATTAGATATTTTAAAATTTATCTGATTATTTATTTTCATCCGCAATCTCATTTTTTAATTATTTTAAAGAGTTACTTTAATTATTAGAATTTTTTGTTATTACGAGATAATACCACTGATATCAAAAATATTTTAATATATCTTTTAGCTATTTAATGATAATTCTACTTTTTAATTCTGAAATTAATAATAATAATAACAAAAAATTCACATTTGATGAAATTTTTGCTAATTAAGTACATATACATTAAGAAACAATAATTAAATTTTGAGAAAAGTCCAGTATATTTATGGTATTAAGACAGATCAATAGTATATGTAAACTGAAATGGATAAATTCGAATGATGAAAAACGATAGATTGATTTATTTTTTTTTTTGTCAAAGTACAAGATCAGCTTAAGCGAGCCAATTGGAAGGAAAATCGTTTACATAGGTGACTAAATGCGATATTGGACGGACATGTCGCGCCAGCTTATCCGCTTTACCATTCCTTTTCCGAAATAAATACGTCTAGGTTTAATTTAAAAAAAAATACATGAAAATAATGCATATGTGCTATAGCACCCGGATTAATATAATTCTTAGTCGTTTTACGAATTTAAAATTTGTATGGAATATTTTGTTCCGTGTTGTAGCACGGGTTACTACCTTGAGACGGGTATTTGAGAATTTTGGATATTTTTGAAAATATTTTGAGAGTTTTTGAGAATTATAATTTCTTTTACAATATAAATTTAACATACAAATGGAGAATACATGTATTTCATCTAAATTTCTTAGCCAAAAGTTATTAATAGCATTATTATATTGATAATTATTTAAAATAAAATGGTTATGGGACATAAAATTTAATGGGATGGATTAAGACGGGATGAGATGGGATGAGATGGGACTGGACGAGATTTAACACCCTGTAAAAAATTACTTAAAAGAAAACGAACATAAGACAAAAAATTTTGATGGATATAGGACCAGACGGGAAGAGAATGGATGAGACAAGACGAGATGAAATGGGACGAAAGGGGATGAGTTGTGAAATGAGAGGATGAGACGGGACTGGAAAATGAGAAGATCTTAAATGAGAGGATGGCACTGGAATTTTTTTAAAATTTAAATGAAAATTGACACATGTACTATAGGGCCAATATTAATATAATTTTAATCATTTTGCGAATTCGAAATTTATATGAAAATATTTAATCTAATGCTGTAGCATGGACCTTATTTGTTAATTTCTTTTGTCGGAACAAACTCTGTCTTTTGTTCTCTTTCCCCCCATCTAACCCCAACACGCACCTGACTTAAAAACATTTAGCGTTGCCGTTTATTGTAAGTCGTACAACCTCTTTCCCTTTTCGTTGCTGCTCCACGTTTTTTTGTTCTTATTTTTGTTGCGTAAATCGATACAATAAGAGCTAGGCACTACAAAGTTAAGTTCAGATGTCCTCCGTGGGTTTCAGAATACTATTGATGGAGTTGCAACTTCCAATCAAACCAGAACGCAGAACATCTAACCGGACTATACAGTAAACGGTTTATGTTTTCTTCTCCTTATGTTTAAGCAGCCATCATTTCTTCCACTTTTTTTTTTTTTTTTTTTTTTTT
>NC_025690.1:11330715-11363566 GCF_000633955.1 Camelina sativa | reverse complement strand
CTCAGAAGTGATTCTAAAGGCTTCCTAGACCCAAACACTAATCTCTTAGAGCCAGAGGAATCCATGTTAAATTTCAAACCCCCGTAGCTAATACTGCTCTAATTCTTTTTTTATTATTATTGTATTTGTTAGTTGTAGTAGCGATGAACCCAAATACTTATAATCATGTAACTCCAAAAAAAAAGAATTATTCCCCTGCGCTACGACCATGGATCATTATCTAGTTATTTCGTATTTGGCCAGGTAACATAACGATCTACTTTTATGATTTGTGAAAGATAATTTTTGACTATATTATTGGCAATCATTATACCATAATTTCTGTAACTCCTTTACGCCTATTATTAATAGTCATCATATTAGTTATTTTAGTAATTAAAAAAAAGTTGATAGATTTTTGGTTAAATTTAATTAAATCTGCAGTAACCTAAAACAAATCTATTACGATAGATTTTTTAATGAAAAATATAAATCTGAAATAATTGTAAAAAATAAATCTGTCATATATTATATCAAGCTTACCATATATTATGAAAGTTCATAGTGACTTTATAAATATGCATATCGTGAAAAATAAATCTGCCATTAACTCTAAATCTGTCATAACTATCGCTAACAAAATCTGTCGTCCAAAATAATTTTCTCACAAAAAATTTGTTATACAAAAAAAATTGTTTTGTGAAGTGACTTTAGTGCAGTGGTCAATGGTAAGTTCCTAATGCACAAAACACCATCACACCAGGGATCAAGTCCCGTTTCCTACGAATATAGGGATTTGACTAATTGCTCGGTCTGTTGTGATCCAGTGGTTGACAAAAAAAAAAATCTGTCTTATACAAAAAAATTTGTCACCACTAAACTGACAAACTTTTGAATTTTTTTTAATAATATGCTGGGAGGGTAAATTTGATTTTCATTTGCCTATACTTGTGACACTCTGGTTTCAGGGACATAAGGAGAGGTTTAAAAGAATTAATTTAGCCACCTATGTTACCAAAGTAAACTTATCTTTTTGATCAAGGGTCTTGAGAGAACTCTAGAGTTAAGCGTGCTTGAGCTGGAGTAGTCACAGGATGGGTGACCTTCTGGGAAGTGACTGTCGAAACTGTGCGAATAGGACAAAACACAGGAAAAGATTATTTGGTGATTTGTAGGGACGGTAACAAGTCTTTAAAGCCTCCCATACGTAGCAAATTGACCGTCAGATATGGATGGGCTCACAGACCTAGTGAGAGGACGTGAGGCCTAATATGCTCAAATTAACCCTAGAGTTACTTTCTCAAATTAAGAGATCACTGTAGTACTTAAGGGTCGAATTCCACAAGGACTCAAGATTACACAATAGATTATATAGTTTATAGTTACGCTAAAAAAGTTTATTTGAATTGAAAATAGCAATGCAAAATATTAAATTAAAATTGTGTAAATTCAAGGAATTAAAAAGTTAGGACTAGGGAATTTATAAGGAAATTACAGAATATTAAATCAATAAATTAATAGGATTCAAGCAATTAAAATTCAGATCTAGAACTCTAAACTCATTTGTAAAATTAATCAGTTCTCACTGCAAATATTATCTAAGTTTAAAACCCGAAATCCAAATCTCTTTGTAAAATTCAATGTTAAAACCAGATTTCAAAACAAGTTTAGAATATTCACAAATTTACTAAATCAAATCTGTTTGTGAAAAGTAATTTCGCTCATCAATGGTTTTATCAAGAAAATCAATTATATTTCCATATCAATTTCTTTTCTTAGGTTATTAATTCTAGGTGATCAATCAAGAATTAATATGAAAAACAACCAAAGATTAAGATTATAGAAGATAATGAACCCTAAAAATAATTAGATCTAATAATGCATAAAACCCTTTGAAAAACCCTGAACCTAATAAGCAAACTATATCAGTCATATTCAATGAAGAACAAAACATCTTTCTGCATAATAAGCAATAGACAATAAAAAGTAAGAAGGGAGTTTAAGAATCTTCTCTCTACAAAGGAATTCAGATCCGTCTCTCCCAAAAGCTCTAAATATCTCTCTCAAAAAACTGCTCGAATTAAAACTTAAGGGTTTCTAAGACCTAAAAATACTATATATATATATATATATGTCATAAAACACGTCAGGGACTAGTCTTGCAATTATGGAAAACTTCGGGAAATTTTTTAAATCTTCCAAAACTTGGCTCGTGTGTCGGCTTACACCGGTGTCAACCGACACCTAAAGTGGTGAAATAACCCTTCCCATTTTTTTTAATAATAATAATTCACTAGTGGTCACATACCCACTAACAACCTAGCAACAATCAACAACAGCGGATAACAAAATAATTCCATTAAACCAATAAGGATTCCAACAATGACAATCCAGTAACCAACAATGCAATAATCCAGAACCAACAATGAAATAATCAAGTTCCAACATCCTGCAATGTTCTATCAACTCAACAGTAGCAACCTAACAATAGCTAGACCACAATCAATCAAGCCTCTAGAACATCCTCCTCCTTATCGCCTTGATTCTACGATCACACTTTGCGTTTACCTGCACCACAAACACATATTGAGATGCATGAGTATTGTTATAAACACTCAGTGAGGCCATCCTCCCATCTACTGGGCTATACACACAAGCAGCTGAGATTCCATTGTTAAGCTAAACAAATAAACACAATCAACACATCAAACAAGGCAAAACTCATCATCGGTTAAGATCGGTGTCGACCGACACCAGGTTGGTGTCGATCAACGCTAGCACAACATGGTGTTGATCGACACTGCTTCTGCAGACGCGAACTGCACGAACCCGAACGTCGATCCTCCGTTTCAAATAATCTCGAAACCGTCCCAAACTCACCCAAATGCCTCAGGAACCTATGGGAAACACGAAAACAAGAAACCCAAGCAAGCAAACACCACAAATAGACAAAGAACAACCAAACAAAAGAGATCTCAGGCTTAGATCATCCATGGTAAAGCACTCACCTCTTTTGCAGGAAGATTTGATTGAGAAACAGTGGAAACAACACCTTAGGAAGCTTCTCCTTCGTTCCAAACAAGATCTCTCCCTTCTACAGCTACAGATCTCACCAAAAACCACCAAGAACAAGCCAAAATCTCTCAAGAACACTCTCCAATGTTTTCTCTCTTCTTTCTCTCTTTTCTCACTCAACGGCGACAACAACACCCACTAAAACCCTTAATTCGTCGCTTCTCCACTTATATAATCGGTTTAGTGATTTCTAATTGAACCAAACCGAACCAAACAGCAATTAAAACAAACATGTCGAAACCAGGAAATGTTGGTGTCGATCGATACACCAAGGGTGTCGATCGACACTCAGACCAAAAATGCAATATCTGGTTTGCGGAAGTTACAAGTGGCGTCGATCAACACCATCTCTCTGAATCGATTCCAAGTTGATTTCTCCGGCTAAATGCTCAAAAATGATCCAAATTTCTCCACTTTGCTCCATTTGTGCCAAAATCCTAGAAAACATGTAAAAACTCAAAAACATCCTACAAAATAATTCAAAAGACTCAAAAAGCACACTTATATCATGGTTAAAAACTACAAAAACCATGATATATCAACTCCCTCATACTTAGCTTTGCTTAGCTTGCCCTCAAGCAAAACAGAAACTTAGACATGTGAAAAAGGTTTGAAAACATAGGAACTCACTCAACTGCTAGTAACTGATCTTCGCACTCTTCATCGCCTTGACCCTCAAGAACTTACTTCATATACTTTGTCAATGAAAAGCATCAACATTCCTTACTCAAATCCCACAATCCTCTGAAGTCTCTAGTTTCACCATTGTTATCTCATTACAAAACTAAAGCAAGTATAGGCGAGTACCTTGGGAATATCGAACAGTGGCATATGGACTTGACAAGAGATTCTTCATAAATCTTCTTTCCTCTCTCTTTTCTCACTTCCATGGGGTTGATTTTTCCCTAATTTCTAGGGTATCATTTTATTTTATTTTATTAACCCTTTGCTCCTTTTTTTTTTCTTAGAATAGTAAGGTTTCCATGAGTTTTCGAAGTATGCACGGGTTTACGCAACATCGCTCGGCTCACTTGTATCCTTCTTCTTCTTTTTCTGTTTCTCTATTTTTTTTTCTGATCTTTATCTTCTTTTTTATAGAGTACTGAAGGGAAGAGAGAGGGGAGACATACTTTGAAAAATTGCACTGTCTTGTATGGCCCGAAGAAAAAGTCTATTCCCTTGATTTCCAACCCCAAAGTAAGAGATTAAGTCCGGATAAAATCCTAATAAAAATTGAGACAATGTTAGTTTAACTAGATATCCATTGAATAAGGGCTTTTGGGATTGTTGATACAGCTCATAGTCTTTTCCACACTTCGGTTATGAGGTCAAACTTAATCAAGATTCATTAGAGTGTTAGCCAAAGAACAGAAACTGTTAGTTAAAGATCATAATTCCAAAAAAAAAATTTGAAAAATTTGACTCAATAAAAAAAAATACGGTTTTGACTGACACAATAGAAACTAAAACTTAGTTAGTAGTTAGTAGTTAGTAGACACCTCCCCTAGACCTAAACAACACTGTCCCCAGTGTTTTCAAGCAAGAGAGAAGCAAAGTTAAACAAAAATGAATTCAAATTTGTAATGAAAAGATGAACATGAATCGGGTTACCCATTGTGAACATTGGTGCCGCGGTAGAGGTCTGGTACTCCTGATAAGCTCCCTGGTCCATGGTAGCAGAAGGCTGTGGAGGCTCTGGAAACTCAAGTGTCGCGGTCCCAGAAGTAGAACCAATGTCAAAACCCCTAGTAGGGTCAGCGGCAGGTGCAGCAGCAGAAGCAGCCCGTGAAGCGCGATGGCGACGAGTAGGAGGAGCTGCAACAAATTCATCAGCAGTAGGAGCAAAACGTAGCTGCTCCGCATCATCACCAATGGTGGTAAGGTCAGGTCGCGACAGTCGAATCAAATGCTCTCCAGTGGCATCAGAAAACCTCCACATCAAATCCCGTTTCAGCCATGTAGTACTCTTCAAATAACGTTCATCCATGAGACTCCTCTCAATGATAACACTGAAACCATCGGTAGGAAGGTTCTTGAGCCGAAAAATGGCGGTAAGAATGCTCCCCACATACTCAGTCTTAGTACCAGTACCCAGAAATGGCTTCGTCTACAGAGAAACCAAGTGATGGACAAAAACATCTCCAAAGTTTGGCGCTGGAGGGTCACTGTGCTCAGTAAAATAGGGAATCAAGCCACCAACTCCAAGGCCTAACAAATATAACTCTACTACTCTCATCTTTCCTGGTTCCATCTTACACAGGAAAGTGTGGCCAATGGCCCGAAGAATATTCCTGAGCGCTGGATGTTGGACATCTGAATGAAGAGATGATTTGGAGTCATACTCTTCATTTCTTATGTAAGACCATAGAGTATAAACATCCAAATACTGCTTAGGCAAAGCAATGCCATGAAACCAACGGGGCCAACCAAAGACACCACAAATCTGAGAAAATCTCATACTATAGGGTATTCCTCTAATAAAGAAATGCATTACACCCCCATAAGCCTATGGTGCCTGTTCATTCTCATAAATGATCCTAAAAGAAGCCATAAACTGATGCACTAAATCTGGATAACAATCATAATGTTTGGTGCATATGGTTCCCAAATTCATTCTCTCTATAACCTAAGATCTCATCATGGATTCCCATCCTACGAATAATAGCAGGATCAACAAACCTGGTAAGTTTGATATCAACTACCAGACAAGCATTGTACAGCATTGTCTCATACTCTCCCCACTGTTGCTGCAAAGGCTTGTTGATGAATTCAGACTTCCCAAGCTCAACAAGAAGTTCATCCTCCCACTCCTTTTCAGTGTGAATCGGTGCATGTTCCTCCTAAGGCCATGGAGCTTGAGATTGGATGGGAGAAGGAAGAGATAGGTCAGGAAAGGTGGTGGGAGGTCTCGCCGGAGCTCATGGTGGCTGGCGGTGGTCGGACTGGCGAGAAGAAGAAGCTCTGCTGGTCGCCATTCTTTGCTTTTTCTAGGGTACAATTAAACGGAGAAATTGACTCTGGATCTGGAAAGTAGAGTGAAAATTGAGTGGGTTAGAGCTTTGCATCACTCAAAACGAAGCAAAATCGAAGAAGTTATGAAGATTTGAAATGTTTGGTCGGGTTTTGATGATTGTGAAGAACGAAGAAGATGACTCGGGTTAAAAAGGGTTTCCCCAATGGCCCATTCTTTGTCTGAGGTCTAACACAGGTGTCGACCAACACCCAGGTGGTGTCGGTCGATGCTCTATTTTAATCAATAGTGACCAAATGTTTTTTTCTGAATAATAAAACTCAAAACTAAAAGTTAATAGGTTAATAAAAATAAAAATAAGATAATAGAAAATAATTAGTTCCTACTAGTGGGTTGCCTGCCACCAAGCGCTTATTTTAAGTCATTAGCTTGACTTGGCAATGGATTAGGCTGAGGGTGCATCATCCAAACGCACAATGTGTCCGTCTGGTACCTCGGCTTTCGCCCAATAATGTTTCACCCTTTGAATTTTTCTCCTTTGGAATTTAACAGCACAATAGCTCCATATGGTCTAACCTCTTGAATGGTAAAAGGACCAGACCAACGGGAACACAGCTTACCTGGAAACAGCTTCAAACAAGAATTGTAAAGAAGTACCTGGTCATTAGGCTCAAAGTGTCTTGAGATGATCTTCTTATCATGATCATCCTTTGTCCTCTCCTTGTACAGCTCAGAATTCTCAAATGCATGAAAACGCAACTCATCCAACTCATTCAGCTGTACTAACCTTCTCTCTGAAGCTCACTTAGCATCCAAATTCATCAACTTAACTGTCCAGGCTGTCCAGGCTGCTTCCCATAAAGCAGATGGAAAGGCCTAGTGCCAAGTGGTGTTTTGTAAGCAGTCCGATAAGCCCAAAGTGCATCATCTAACTTTATAGCCCAATCTTTCCTTGTAACACCCACTATATTCTCAAGAATCTCCTTGATCTGTCGGTTAAAAACCTCAACTTGTCCACTAGTCTGAGGATGATAAGGAGTAGCTACTCTATGTTGAACTCCATAATTTTTCAGCAGCTTCTCAAACACTTTATTAATAAAGTGCTTACCTCTATCACTGATGAAAATCCTAGGTACTCCGAAACGAGGAAAGATAATGGTTTTAAACAACTTAAGAACCACAGCAGAATCATTCTTAGGACTTGTTATTGCTTCAACCCACTTGGAGACATAATCAACAACCACTAGGATGTAGTTGTTCTTGTAAGAGAAGGGAAATGGTCCGATAAAGTCAATGCCCCAGCAATCAAAAACTTCAACCTCAAGGATGAAGTTTTGTGGCATCTCATGTATCTTACTAATTTGTCCTCTTCTTTGTCAATCATCACATCAAGAGACAAATTCATGAGCGTCTTTGAACATTTTTGGTCACCAAACCCTGTTTGTAGAACTTTGGACACTGTCTTGAGGGTAGAAAAGTGTCCAGCATAATCTGATCCATGGCAATGAAATAGATCATCAGGAACCTCAATCTCAGCTAGACATCTTCTGTAAACTCCATCACTACAATGCTTATACAAATAAGGCTCATCCCAATAGTATCTTCTAAGTTCTCTCAAGAACCTCATCTTATGATAGCCTGTGAACTTTTCGGCTATATCAACATACTATGGTTGGTTGGAGTTAGCCGCGGCAGTCAACAGCTACATTTCCATCCATCGGCCAATCTGTTTCGGTAAAACATGCATGGGTGTTGACCGAGAATTATGGTGGTGTCGGTCGATGCTGAAGTATTGTCTCGAGAAAGTGTTTCGGGTTCTATGATTGTGTCGACCGACACCCAGGTGGTGTCGGTCGATGTTGCTTCAGCCGAAGGTGTGTTCACCGTATTTTCAGTCTGAAAATCCTGTATCAACAAAGTAAACATGCTCTTCAGGATACACAATTTATGTAACTCTTTGACGTGTATTATTACTTAGTCATCATATTGGTAATTTTAGTATTTTTTAAAAAATATTGATAGTTTTTGGTTAAATTTAAATAAATGTGCAGTAGCCTAAAACAAATCTGTTACGATATAAATCTGAAATAACTGTGAAAAATAAATATGTCAGATATTATATCAAAATTTTCATATATTATGAAAGTTCGTGGTGTCAATATATATGTATATCATGAAAAAAATGTCATTAATTATAAATCTGTTGTAACTATCGTTACCAAAATCTGTCGTCTAAAATAACTCTGTCACAAAAACATTTTCATGCAAAAAAAAATATGTTATGCAAAAAAAAATCTGTCTTATATAAACAAATCTGTCACCACTAATATGACAGACTTTTGAATATAATTTGAATTTTTTTTAAAAATGCTGAGAGGATGAATTTGATTTTCATTTTTTCCTTAACAAAGCAAAAATGGTATTTTAGACAAAAAAAAAAAAAACTCATCTAAA
The DNA here is from genome assembly GCF_000633955.1 of Camelina sativa. Taxonomy (NCBI): domain Eukaryota; kingdom Viridiplantae; phylum Streptophyta; class Magnoliopsida; order Brassicales; family Brassicaceae; genus Camelina; species Camelina sativa. Next base: position 11,355,087 of record NC_025690.1, on the reverse strand, counting down.
CCTCACAGTATATGAGTAAGTTTAGTAATTAACATCTTAATTTGGGTCAATCTACTTTTTCTAATATTTCATTTTAATCCTTACATATATTGAAAGTAATCCGACTGATCCTCTTGGGTACACACCAAATTGTAATGAATTTATTGTGTCACACAAATGAGACAAGGTCAGTTTACTTAGATCCAAAGCATAGGGTCGCCAATTGCGAGGTGGTCTGCTTTTCGTGTTTTTCAAACGAGGCCATGGTCTTGCTTACTTCTGAAATAATTTTCTCCTTCAATGTATGTAAGCAACATTAGTCAGTATAATTTTATAAACAAAGACCATGCATACTGCAGCAAGGATTTGTATCATGCATGCATTGTCTCCTAGTGAAAATAATATAATAATTTCTATCACGTCTTCGGCTGCTCCTACAATGCTATGGAATTAAAGCTCGCAACACATCTTATCTTGCTACTCTTTATGGAGAGAACGAAACGATCCATACTTGATACTTCACAGGTCATACAAATGGCTCGCTTGAGACTTCCGCTTCTGCCAAATAGATTGAGAGGGTTATACGCAAGTTTCGTAACGCAACACAATCTCACTTGAGTCGCGGAGATCTGATGTCCATTTGGTTTTCAGTTAGATATTGTGCTAATTAATATATATTTCATTGTTTCGTATTTTTGTAATACACAAAAACTTTCTCATCACTTTTTTCATTTTTCAAATTTTTTCTTTAATTATTTTATACAGTAAAACCTCTATCAGTTAATAGTATTACGATCATAACATTTTACTAATTTGTAATCATATTAATTTATCTATATATTAAATATTAATTACTAATTTAAATAGTGTAACACCCGTGTCCAGCGATAGTAGAAAATTTGAGTTTATGTCAAAGTTAGTCTGGTTGGTTTAGGAGGAGTTGTTAATTAAACCATATGCGCAGATATATAATTGAGCTTAGTTTAATTAACAACTCCTCCTAAACCAGTCAGACTAAACCGATTCAATTTTGAAATAAACTCAAATCTTCTATGATCGTGGGACACGGGCGTTACAAAAAGAGATTTGTCTAGTAAATGATAATACTGTAAATTGTTCTTTTTATAAATGAAAAACTAATTTGACCGAAAAGATAAAAGAAACTATAGTAAATGGTGTGATGTGTTAGTGAAAATCCAAATATATCTCATTTATTTTTTATTTGGATGTTTAATACCTAGTATTTTTTGGTTGGAAGAAAAATACCTCATTTATATATATTTGGTTAAAAATATCTCATTTTTTAATTTGTTGCTAGATTTGAATCTTTGGTTTAATTTGTTACATCGGTTAACGGCTGTTAAACCATAGGTACAAATCTAGCGACAAATTAAAAAATGAGATATTTTTTAACCAAATATATATAAATGGAATATTTTTATTCCAATAAAAAAAAGACCAGGTATTGATCGCCAAATTAAAAATAAATGGAGTATTTTCTTTTTATTACTAATAATTACAAAAAATATAGTTTTTTTTCTTTTTTTTTAAGATCAACCAATCTTGGGAATTATTGAAACATTGTCGTTGATATCTAAAGCCACAAAGACCCTGTTGTAAGCCACAAAGACCCTGTTGCAGCAAAAGTTTGCAATCATGATTTTCTCCTGCTTGTATGAGAATAGCTGACACATTTGGATTTTCTCTTTCGATCATGATTTTCGCTCCTTCTCCACTCTCTCCAACCAGTTCTGGCCACCTACACTTCTTTCCTAGAATTTATTTTTGTTTTAAAATAGTAATAACATATTATTGTCAAAACTAAAAGGAAAGAAAATGAGAATCTCTTAGAGCATAATTAGTGGGAGATTCTCTCTAGGTTACTCTTGTAATTGGGCCCCAATTACTGAATAAAAACCCCATTAATGGTCCAAATAAGAGAGAATTGTTGTTGTGGGAAGGTTCAGAAGCAACCCCTTAAGAATGGTACGTGGCGTTTTTTAATTGGTTGGCTCGTAAATATAAAATGGAATTTTTTTTTTCTTCGCCATTTTCTTCTTCTTTGTTCCCGACTTTCTCTATCTCTTCTCTGTCGAATGAAGCGGCGAGAGAACAAGCGATTGTTCTGAAATCGGAAAAAAAATCAATGGAACACCACCACCACCAAAGCGACGACGGCGATGAAGATCGTCAAAACTTTGGGGGACCACCGCCGGGCAACAATTTCCCCGATGCTCTACCACAACCCCATGGCCTTTACCAGTCACAACCTCCTTTCGATCCTTACGCGCCTCCGCTTTACCGATCAGAACCTCAATTCGAGCCTCACGCTCCTCCGCCTAACTTCGGAGCTCTGGCACCACCGCCTTACTTCGAAGCTCCGCCTTACTTTGATGCTCCGGAACCGCCGCCTCCGTTTGGTCATGTGAGCCATGTCGGTCATCACTCTTCCAACGAACCCTACCCACCGGATCACCACCGTTACGGAGCTCATCCGCCGCCTGATTCAACGCTAGAGAGCTACACTGGTATGTCTAATCATCTCTCTCACTCACACCACGATCCAATTTACTTAACCACTTGGCTCCATATGTTTGGAATGAGTTAAAAGATTGAATCTTGTTGTCTACCATATAAGATGAAGAGAGAGGATTACAAGTTGTTATGTTCTCTGTTACTCTAGAATTTAGTTTTGTTGTTTAGGTTGTCAGATCCTATTGTGATGTTCATGTTTTCACGGCTTGTATAGGCTATTATTGATCTGGATGTTTCCATTGATTGAGCATTTTCAAGCTTGCTGATGATATCATAGTTTATTTGTATTTCTTAGTGGTTGTTTGTTGGAAGAGGAATGCAATTCCAAGTCAATTTTGGAGTTAGTCAAGGAGGTTGAAACGAAGTTAGAGACGTTCATAGAATCTGCGGAGAAGAAGAAACTGGAGCTAGGCAGAAGTGTGGAGTTTTTGGAAGAGGAGAACAAAGACATCAGTATCTTGTTTAGGGCTGCTTTGTCTGAGAAACAAAATGCAGAAAAGCAATTGAAAGAGAAAAATGTGCAGAAGGGATCAGCTTTGCTGCAAATCGCAGGACGAGGGTTGCAGAGGATAGGTTTTGGTTTTGTGTTTGGGGAACCATCACAGGAAAGCTCAGAAACAGGAAACCTTGTGAAGGACGAAGAAGAGAATGGTGTGGTATGTTTATTACTTTTCTCACAGTCTTGTGTTTCTTTGTTTTAGCATCAAGAAATCAAACACCGGTTTAACTATAATGGAATCTACGGCAAGAACAGGTTATATAACCTGATCCTTTGTTCTTATAGTTTGAAGCTTTGTGATTATGGAGTTGCTGATTGAAATATATTTCTTTGTATAGGTTCAAAAGCAAGCCTGCGACAAATTCGATCCGTCCTTCTACCCTCGGTTCAAGAAATGGTGTGATGACTACTTTTACTTTAAGGTCTGCAATTGTTTAACGCCATTCCAATTGTCTTTGTGAGATCTTAGCACTTTGTGAAACTAAAGACCTTAGGTTTAGAGTTATGTATCAATCAATGTATGTTTAGGGATGGATTTAGAGCCTCACGGTTTGGTAAAGTTGATATTGTGATAAGTTGTCACATACTGTTTGAAAGTACTAAAAGACTTTTAATGGTCTTGCCTGCAGCAACGGAATGAGAGGAGAGGGCTAGGAGAGATACTTTTTGATGATTTGAAGAGGCTTTTGGTGTTAATGCTGGAATTGCTTCTGTAAGGAAACAGATTAGAGGCAAAGAGGATATTGAATATGTGTAAGTTTCATTTCCTCTGAGCTGCTTCATTCACTAATATTGTAATCTCTTTGTATTAGATGTCTTGATGAGGTTCATTCACTAATATTGTAATCTCTTTGTATTGTAATCTCTTTACATACAATTTGACTCAATTAAAGGTTTAAATACAATTAAGAAACTTGAAATTGTTTACAAATTGAATTATAATATTAAGCAACTTGATAGGGTTTCTCTAGTGGAAGGTGATTTTGTTTAAATTTGGGGCAACCACACAATAAATCTTATTCCGGATTTTGTTTAATATGTTTAATATTTCAACTTTTGTAATATATGTTTACTATTCTGAATTTTGTAAAATATGTTTAATATTCCAAAGTTTGTAAAATTTTATTGTTTTCTATGTTATGTAATTTAAAATATTTAAATAATTATTTTGTCATTTTAGATAATTAATGTTCGATAATTAATCAACATAAATTTAAAAAAATTATTATTTAAATGCTTGAGTAACCATCAATGGGGTTCTCTAGTAATGGGGTGATTTTGCTTAAGTTCTCTTAGGATTGCTTAACTTAATTTAGTATTAATTATATAATTAATTAATAAGAGAGTAATTATGGAGGGTTACTCCACTAATGATGGTTTTATATATTAAAAGAGAAGCAATGCTGACATGTCGTACTTATAGAACTCTGGACACTATTTCCTTTATTTGTCATCAATTTTTAATAATATTTATATTTATATACTATTGTATTTTTCCAAAAATACAATTAACACCCAAAATTAAATTCTTATATTCTCTTTCTAACTTAATTATATCCTTTAGTTACATTTTCATAAAATCTTTAATATTAATTTTAAAAATTCTTTGTTCATATGATATGATAATATAAGATTGATGTTATAATAATTCTCACGAGTTAAATTTTAATTATTATTAAAAAAATATATATATTTTTTAAATATATATATATACTACACAATCGAATTTTAGATTTCAATTACTGATAAATATAATAGATTTTGTAAATAAAAATTACAGTAAAAACATTTAATAAATATTTTATATCGCATTATGTGCGGGTTGTTAGCTAGTAGAAGTTATACCACGAGCACACTAGATCTTCACAAGTGCCAGATCAACATGGAGAATAGGTAAAGGTGTCAAAAAGGATAACCCGACCCGACCCGACTCATACCCACATAGGTTCGAGACTTTTGTGGGCGGGTTCAATCCGATCCATTTATTATAATGAGTTGAATTTATATACCCAAACCCAATAATATAAAACTCAATGGCTTAATGGGGTATATGGATTATCCATGTATAAATAAAATAAAATAAAATAATTAATATTAAATCCATAACATATTATATAAAATAAATTATAAAACCAACCAAATTTTTCAAGTTTAAGAAAATAATATCAAAATATTAAAATAGAAAATCATCCTAAAATCCTAAAGCCAAAAATCTATAAAAGTAAAATAAAAAGTCATTCTTAATTTAAAATAAACTATTCTTAGTCTAAAATTAAAAAAAAACACTTGAATCTTTTGTAAATGATCCAGTGAGATTCTTTAACTTCGTAGTCTTCATTCTTCATATATACATATTATATTATATATATTATTTTTGTTTTTTTTGATTAACCAATGGGTAACCCATACCCGTTAAAATAATAGACAAACAGGGTAAACCCATGGATAACTACCCATGGTGCCATCTCTTGACATTTTTCTCTGCCAACTATTAATACAACTGGATTGCTATTATTTTACTTATCCAATTGTTCACGTTATATATCCAATTGTTTATATATGGAAACTAATAAATGTAGTTTGCATACAAGAATGAATAATTGACTTGATTTCGGTTAATTTTGAATTTCCGAATCCAAACTACAAGCTTATTTGTTTACATATACCAAAAAATCGTTTAGCCATTATTGAAAATCGTTTAAGAAAAAGAAAAAATAAATTATTTCATAAGTTTGACCATGTCAACGATCTACATTTATGATTTATCAAAATTAATTTTGACTCGATTATATGCGATCATTTATACCATAATTTCTGTAACTATTCTACTCGTATTATTAGTCACCATATTTGTTAGAATTCCATAACTGATCTTGTTTAGATCAAGCTCTTGAACGTACGTAAGATCTGGTGCTTTCGAGAGACTTTTACTAAATTTTTAGGATTCTCATATTTTTTTTAAATACAAAAGATCAAATATTTTGGTTGACAAAAAAAAAAAAATCAAATATTTTGGTTAACATTGAACAATCCTATGTCAGGTAATACTATATTTAAAAGTAAATCAAAATTAAAATAAACTAAAATAAAATAAAAACAAATGTATACTTCTTTATTAACAGTGAAGGATTTCAAATGCATAAATCACGCTGATTAGTAAGAATTTAAGATGGTTGATACATTTGATTGTTATCCAAAACTCTCATATAACAATGTTGAATTTCGAACCAATAAGCAAATCCGACAAAGATGTTTAGACTTTAAATGGGTGAACGAATTAGAAACCTCCTAAACAACATACATATCATGACAAGTAAAATTAACAATCATAACTGGCGATAATGTTTAGAGACAAGAACTAATTTTGACTAATCAGCATAAACAACAATGGGGCTTCTCACAGAGTGAACACCATCAGACCATATCAGGTGTGCGGACACAAACTTTTGATCAGCTTCGGGACCTTTGCCTGAAACAGTCACCGTGAAGGACTTCTTCATGTGCAAGGACTTCAGAAACAAGACTTCTGGAAACACCTTGACTTTGAGTTTAGATCCCACTACCTTTGCTTTGTAGGTGCCGTTACCCATACCAACATTAGTGACTGTTCTATGGAAACTCAGTTTGAACGGTTCTGCCGCCGTGACTTAAGCAGTCATCGAAGGATAGTTTAGGTTTCGGGGTAATGATTTGGTTTGTTCTTTAGTGCAACTGCTGCTATCACCGGAGATGAGTCTTAAGTTCTTCCCGGTGTAGTTCAAGCCACAAAGAAAGGCGATGTGGTAGGATTTAGTAGCTTCATAAACGAGTCCAGGATGAACTGCAGCTATCGGATCGACATGGCCCGCTCCGTAGGCAAACTCGGCCATCTCGTTAAATGGAGAAGTAGATACACTCATTGGCCAAGCTACACGAAACCCATCAAAAACAGAGTATTTTAAATTTTCTTGCAATACAAGAAAGTTATGTTGTAAAGAAAAAAAAACAAGGACAGAGTGATTTTTTTTTGCTTACCGGTAGTCATGATGGCGGATTGGATCATGGAAGGAGACCAGCGTGGGTGGAACGTTTTTAGGTAGGCGGCTACACCAGCAACATGCGGGCAAGACATTGAAGTTCCTGTATCAACAGAGTACTTTACACGTCTTGTGTCTGATTTGCTTGGTGGGGCATCAGGAGAATAAGCAGCAAGGATCTCTGATCCAGGCGCTGTTATATCTGGCTGAAAATCAAATTCATCATTTAATCAGACATAAGAATGTTAGAATGACAACTAGAAGTAACTTAGCTCTTCTGTGTTTCTATATATACCTTCAAGATATCAGGAATGATTGTGTTTGGGCCACGAGAAGAGTAGGAAGCAACGACTGGAGCTTTCTGATTAAAGATAGTCTCACTTTTCAGAACAGCTGCTTTAGGGTTTCTGGCCAAAAATAAAAAATGAAATAAAGATGGAGCTATACGATGGAGTACTATTTGTAAAATTAAAACAGAGAGATGGGTTTGTACTTTGTGGAGTTCATATACGAGAGGACAGTGTTATATTCGTCTTCCGATAGAACAGAGACTGGAAAAGAGAAGATTGATGCCACATCTCCATTGCGACTCTTAACAATGGATGCAACGGCTCCCATAGCTTGAGCTACATCTGCATTTTGCGGGGAATCACATAACACAATGTTTCCTTTCACAAGTTTACTGTCTAGACACCCTGGTGAGCAGAACCTGAAACAGAAAATACCATTAAACACTGCTATGTGAAGACCAAAATAGTTTAAAAGGATAAAATGTTTCTTGGAATAGAAGTTACCTTGCTGAAGCATCACCGCAACTACTTGAAGCTGATTGCCCATATACAAGAGGGTGCTTCCTTCCGTTAAGTTCAAACGAGTTTACCGATCNGTTATGTTGTAAAGAAAAAAAAACAAGGACAGAGTGATTTTTTTTTGCTTACCGGTAGTCATGATGGCGGATTGGATCATGGAAGGAGACCAGCGTGGGTGGAACGTTTTTAGGTAGGCGGCTACACCAGCAACATGCGGGCAAGACATTGAAGTTCCTGTATCAACAGAGTACTTTACACGTCTTGTGTCTGATTTGCTTGGTGGGGCATCAGGAGAATAAGCAGCAAGGATCTCTGATCCAGGCGCTGTTATATCTGGCTGAAAATCAAATTCATCATTTAATCAGACATAAGAATGTTAGAATGACAACTAGAAGTAACTTAGCTCTTCTGTGTTTCTATATATACCTTCAAGATATCAGGAATGATTGTGTTTGGGCCACGAGAAGAGTAGGAAGCAACGACTGGAGCTTTCTGATTAAAGATAGTCTCACTTTTCAGAACAGCTGCTTTGGGGTTTCTGGCCAAAAATAAAAAATGAAATAAAGATGGAGCTATACGATGGAGTACTATTTGTAAAATTAAAACAGAGAGATGGGTTTGTACTTTGTGGAGTTCATATACGAGAGGACAGTGTTATATTCGTCTTCCGATAGAACAGAGACTGGAAAAGAGAAGATTGATGCCACATCTCCATTGCGACTCTTAACAATGGATGCAACGGCTCCCATAGCTTGAGCTACATCTGCATTTTGCGGGGAATCACATAACACAATGTTTCCTTTCACAAGTTTACTGTCTAGACACCCTGGTGAGCAGAACCTGAAACAGAAAATACCATTAAACACTGCTATGTGAAGACCAAAATAGTTTAAAAGGATAAAATGTTTCTTGGAATAGAAGTTACCTTGCTGAAGCATCACCGCAACTACTTGAAGCTGATTGCCCATATACAAGAGGGTGCTTCCTTCCGTTAAGTTCAAACGAGTTTACCGATCTTCCCTGTTCCACAACAAGCATTAATGTTAAACGAGGAACTTGTTTTAAAGGAATGATGATTTGTTTCTTGGTACTTACGACAACTGTCTTGCCGTTACCGAGAACAACTTTGGTGACAAATGCGCGGTTTGTATTACTAGCAGCAACAGTGAAGATCCAAGGCGCAATGCTCGCGACTGTGCTACGTTGTGGACCACTGTTTCCTGCGGAATTTATAGTGAGGATTCCTTTGGCCATGGCATGGAAAGCCCCGATAGCGATAGGGTCTGCCTCGAACGGTGAACCGTTATCCCCACCTATGGAGATGGTAATAAGGTCTACCTTGTCTGCTATGGCATCGTCAAATGCGGCTAGAATTCCATCAGTGGTGCACCCATTGACGCCAGGGTCACATACTTTATAAACAGCTATTCTAGCAGCTGGAACGCCACCTCTCACGGTTCCATTACCGAGACCATAAAAGCTTACGTGCTTCACAGCGTTTCCAGCTGCCGTGGATGCTGTGTGTGAGCCATGTCCCATGTTGTCCCTCGCTGACTCAGCAAACCCTTCTAGTTTGGGTGTGTAGTACCGTGCTCCAATAAGCTTGCTGTATCGTTCACATTCATTTCAACTTTAAATTTGACAATTTTTAAGACATTTCAATTATATAATCAGTTTAAGGGGTTTCATACTTGTTGCAAGTGAAGTTTCTGCCACCTTTGCAAACACCTTTCCATTTTTTAGGAGGGGGACCAAAGCCTTTGCCGCTGAAGCTGTCCGATTCAGGGTAGATTCCACTGTCGATAACACCGATGATTGTATCGCTCTCTACAAGATTGTTTCGCTTTGTCCTTTTGCCTTCTTTGAGGCCCATAAAATTCCAGGACGTCGTTGTTTGGAGCTTCAGTATCTTGCTTGGAAACACAGACACAACTTCATCCATACCTAAGAAGTAATAGCGAAACAATTAAATCGTATAGAGTTAATGTTATTCCATATAAGAGATAAGTAATTTGAGTTAACTACACTTACTTGCTAGTATCTCTCTTTCGGATTCGGTTAGCCAGGCTGCGAATCCGTTGAAACTCCTTTTATAATTCCTAACCAAACGATCCTCGATCGAACTATAAGAATAATAAAAAAAAACTTTTCTTAGAGGATCTATGATTTTTTTTTTAATTTGATCGATAGACATGAAACCATATACAAATAATCACATAAACACTCTGATCTATAAAATTGGATTAAATCATTGCACCTCTCTCCGGTGACATCTTGAAGAATACTAGCATGATGGGACATTGGCATGTAGTCAACACGAGCAGGGAGTGCACCCATGTATACAATATACACCTACGGATATATCATCAGCATCAGCATCATGGTTGCTCATAAGTCATATAATTAGAACCATGATATGACCATGTTAACTAAGAAAGGATAATTTGTGCAATTACCTGTTTGTCATGTTCATTTTCGGCTGCTGCGGCAAAACTCACAAGCAGGGCAAAGACAAAGAGACATGAGGGTAGACAAGAGGAGAGAGCAGGTCTTGTCATAATTAATTGATTTAAGTAAAATGATATTTTTTATAAGATTGTTTATGAGAATAAAAGGATTTATTTATAGGAAGAGATTATGTACATTGGTCTAAGAATGCAATCAAAGTCCTTTAAGATTCTTTCTCTAATTACTAATATATATTAATGGCAATATATATAACGTTTTTTCCTTATTAATGGATTTGATTAAAACATTTAATTTGGCAATTTGGCACCGTTTCTACTTTCTTGGTCCACTATTCCTTGTATCCTCTTTTATTTTCTCTCTTTTAGTTGTTGTTCATGAATTCAAAAAAATATTTAAATAGAAAGAAATAACTTCTGCTTTGACTTGGTATATATAATTTCTCACTTTATACGACAAAAAAGAATAATATATAATGTTGACGAATAAAAAAAGAATAATATATAAGTTTATAAACAATAACAGTGTAGTTCTTATTAATATTATTTAATAACACTTAAATGGACAAACAAATGCATTTTTTTAAAAAAATTAATTTTATTATGACTAGAAATGAGTGTTGTGCCAATTATTTGAGCAAATTTAAAATACAGTTATACTCCTAAATTCGGTTTATTATGGCAGCCTAATCATGTGAGGCAGCCAGACAGGTTCATATAGTTTGACCTTACATGAACGAAATATCCGCCATGCTAATGTTTTTAATTAATTGCTCTTCCGGACAACGTGTCTAATCTTTAAAGAGAGGTAATAAAAATGTTCCAATGAAATTAAGAACTTTTCCAAAAGAAAAAATTAGGGAGGTATATTCAATTAGACATTTAAAGTTATTTGTGTACAATTAATAAATTCTATATTATTTAATTATGGATTTCAAAAAATCTATTAAAATTCACGTTTATTGAACTGATGATTTCAAAATTTATACTAGAATTTTTGCTCAAAAATACTTTTTAGAAAGTTTTTACATTGAATGCTATTTAATGCTTACAATCATATCCAAACAAGTTTAGTTAACTTTCTCTACTATCCTTATAACCAAACACAGTTAAAATATTTTAAATATCTATATAGATAATATTCTATAATTAATATAGATATTTAAAAGATTTATTTCAGATTTAAAAAAATTATTATCCTATCTTCTCTTTTTGATTTAAAATTTAAATATAGTGAATCATCATATAATACATAAAGTTAATAAAAAATATGTATTTTTTCCTTCAGATATTGTGATTTGAATTTTTTTAAACAAACATATATTACTCAATTAATATAAAAATACATGTGTTCAACATACATATATAGTAAATTTACTGTATATAGTAAATTATAAAATTTTAAGAATTTTATAATTTATAACTGATATATATATATAAACATAATAAAAAGTTTAAAATTATAAATATTTAAACAGATTAAATATTCAAAATAACACAAACTAGTTATATTACATGACGGGTTATATAACATTACATGATTGAACTGATAATACAAAAAAATAAACTATCATTAATATGATAAAATATGTCGAATCAAACTGATTTAATTAAGATTGTAAAAATTATTTTGTGGTATACCACAAATTATTTACTAAATCACTATAATTAACAAAAAAAAATACATTAACAAAATTAGTATTAAAATAGAATATTAACAAAAAAACTTACCCCGCGATATACCGCGGGTCATAATCTAGTCTACTTTAAAATTTATTGTCATTGAATTGATGATTTAAAATTTACTTTAAAACCCACTGTTATTCAAAACAATTTTTGGATTTAAATTTTAATGATTTTAGAGATTTTTGAGGATTTGTTTAGTTAATAAAACAGAAATTCAAATATCATGGTTTTATGTGGGATTTGAAATTTTTTTACAATAAATCATATCAGAACTCTGATCCTATGGATCCTATACGGTCATACTCCCCCTCGTATGGGTGGAGGAGCATCGTTTCTACTCGCTCTCTGGTGAATAAAGGGCTTATTATAAGGGCTGGCTCAGGAGCCTCCATTTCTATATGAAGTGACCCCTGGGTTCCGGGTCAAACCCCGAGACCAGCCTTAAGTAACGGTCCTTTTAAGGACCCAAATCTCCGTTTATCACATTTCATTGATCGTCAAACGAACTCTTGGCGTAAGGACATGCTTGTTGAGCATTTTGATCATGTGGATGTCCCTTTGATAGAGGCCATACCGCTAGGTAGTAGTTCGAAACCAGACTACTTAGGATGGCACTTTACAAAGACCGGAAAATATACGGTAAAATCTGGGTATGTGACAGAACGGTTGGACATACGTGGTACTTTTCAGGCTTTTGGGTTAGGCCCAGAGATTACTCCTCTTCTTGTCAGGGTTTGGCAAGTTCAGTGTCCACCAAAATTAAAGCATTTCATGTGGCAGGTTTTGACGGGTTGCATTTCGGTCTCTACTAATTTGAGACGTTGAGGGGTGAATTGTGAGGTTGGTTGTACAAAGTGCAGGGTGGATGAGGAGGATATTAATCATGCCATATTTTTGTGTTCACCGGCTCGTCAGGTCTGGGCTTTAGCGTATGTACCGGTAGGGTCGCTCCTCTTTCCGACTGAGTCCATATACGCCAATGTCGATCATTTTTTTGATCCTAAAAACCTGGGTTCACAGGTAGCGGCTTTTCCGTGGTTGATGTGGTACATCTGGAAAGCCCGGAACGCCTATGTTTTTGAAGGTCAGGACGAACGCCCTGATGAGGTTGCCCGAGTGGCACAAGGAGAGTCGGTAGCCTGGCAGGCGGCTCAGGCGGAGGTTGAGGTGGGGGAATCTCCCATCTCTCCTAGGGGTCCAGCTTCTGGGGCTCGAGGAACTACTCCAACTTTTCCTCCGGTTTTTACAGGTTATAGATGTTATGTTGACGACTCCTGGAAGGCAACTGATGTTTTTGCAGGGCAGGATGGTTTTGTACCATGTCACATGGATCGCCGCCACTACACGGAGTTACCAATTTCCGCCGGAGTTTATCCCCGCTACATGCAGAAGTTGAAGCCTTCATTTGGGCGATGCGGTGTATGATTGGACATGATTTCCGGGATGTGGTGTTTGTTACAGACTGTTCAGACTTGGTGAAGATGGTGTCTTCTCCTCATGAATGGCCAGCTTTCGCAACTTACCTTGACGACATTCAGATCGACAGGGAGGAGTTTTCTTCCTTTTCTTTGATTCATGTTTCGCGAACCGCAAATGTACGAGCGGACTCTCTGGCACGACAAGCGCGTGTATCTCCGCATCATGTTTTGTTTGTAAACAATTTCCTTCCAAATTGGCTTGTTTGAGCTAATTCTTTTGTTGAAAAAAAAATCATATCAAATTCACTAAAATCATGAAAATCATTTAAAATCTCATTAAAATTTAGATTGGAATATTAGATTGAATACACCCTTACTGTTTATTATGGCTATGATTCTCTCTTACAACTTTGATCACTTGTTTAAAGTACTCTTTATGTCTAATAGATATATTCAGATTTTAGTTTAAATATGTTGTAACTAATTATATTCTTAATAATTATAGTGAAGTTCCATTTAGAAAGCAAATAAATATCAATATACATATACATATACATATATATATATTTATACTTAATAATAAAATCACTGGCTAGTGGCTAATTACATGGATTAGTAGAAGCACATACAGTCAACAAAATAACTAATAAGTATCTTGTTAGTAAACGAAAGAAAGAAGATATATGTAGCCAAAAAGACCCCAAAAACAAAAACAGAAGTTTACTAATAAGGTTATTTGTACTTTTGTTGACTGTTTTTGCTTCTACTAATCCATGTAATTATGCAGTGATTTTTTTAAAAAGCAGTCAATTAGTTAACAAAATTACTTCATGATCATCTCCTCATTTCATTATTACCTCTTCTATTGAACTTGTTCCACATTTTCATATTCAATTTGGCTTATTAAGTTATTTATAAACTCTCACAAATACAATCATTGCTTGCTCTTATTAACGAAAAATTATAAATACTTTTTTTTTATAGTTGTAATATACCCCTTTGGAACATGCTCTTACTTTATGCCAGCCTGCTTACGTATCATTAGTTGCCACATAGGCAAAGTAACTGAAGCTTTTTGTCTTTTCCCTAAAACACGACGTCGTTTTCTATTCCCTGACACAACAGATACGTATAGATATAATTCACTTTTATTGCTTTCCTCAGCTCTCTCCCTCGAGAATAAGAAGAAGAAGACGAAGCCCCCAACAAGCAAAATTGAAACAAACAGTACATATTTAATTTTTTTTTTCATCTTCCACCATTGATTGTGAGAGAGAGAACTAAAGTTAAAAAGCCTCTCTCACTCAAAGTTTCTTTCTTTGTAGATCTGAAAAATTCGATTTTTTTCTTTTTCTTTTTCTTCTCTCGATTCATCCGCCATTTTTGCGAAAAAAGGTTACACGAATCGTCTTTCCTGATTTACTTTGTGGGTTCTTGTTAATTTCGTTGGATCTGGGTTTGATTATGGAAATCACTGACAAAGGTTCTCTTTTTTCGAATGTGTAGGTTTTGATTGTGAGATCGGAGAGAGAGAGAGGGAGGGAGAAAATGACGCATAGAGTAGATCAGGAATATGATTATTTGTTTAAGATCGTGTTGATCGGTGATTCTGGTGTTGGCAAATCTAACATCTTGTCTAGATTCACCAGGAATGAGTTTTGCTTGGAATCTAAATCCACCATTGGTGTTGAATTCGCCACCAGAACTACTCAGGTGATATTCTAACTTTCTTTTTCTCTGTTTCTCTCTTTTAAGTACACCTGTGTTGGGATTATAATTCAGTTTGTTTGCTGTTAGAATCAGAGAACAGATAGTGATTTAGGTGATGTGTATATGTTTAGAGTCTTAAAGGTGTAATTTTTGTGGTTTTGATTTATCCTATTGTCCATGAAGGTTCCTACTCTCTGTTGGTTTTGCTTGTAGCTTCATGACTCCTTTAGTGTATTGTAGAATTCAGGTGTTTGATAGTTTATTCTTTAAGTCTGTTTTTTTTCTTTAGAGTTGCATCTTATACCGGTCCTGTGATATGGGGAATTCGGGTGAAAGGTCTTGTCCTCAATACAGTTTTTTTTCAGTTATTTCGTTTCTTAAGATGGAAGAGTACACTGTTTTGAGAGTATATGGAATCCAATTCTTTTCTCAGCTACTAAAGTGTATTGATTTCTCCTTTTGTCTTGTTAAGAATTTTTGTTCAAGAGAGAATCTTAGCTGTGCTGGCTTTGAGTCATGACAGATGCTTTTCTCATTTGAAGGCTATAAGTGGATGGTCGTGAGGGGCAAATTGAAAAGATTCTCACAGCTTGTCTTCAATAATTTCATTGTATATATTGATCATTGTTGTCATTTGTCATGCATGACCTTGTCCACCTTTATACTCTCTTAAAGTCAACTGATAAATTTTTTGAGAAAAGAATTATGTTATACGCTTGTGTAGTTGTATGCAGACAGATGCGTTAAAAATGTTCGTGGTTAATGTGACTATGATGGTTTAACAACTCCATAAAATATATGGTCTTAACTTTTGATTGTTGAAACATTAGTAAATTTTTGAGATGCTTCAGTTCTTGAGATCTAACTGGTCGTTACTGCGAATGTATTATGGATACACAGGTGGAAGGAAAGACAATTAAGGCCCAGATCTGGGATACTGCAGGTCAGGAGAGGTACAGGGCTATCACCAGTGCTTATTACAGAGGCGCAGTGGGTGCACTTCTTGTGTACGATATTACCAAGAGACAGACCTTTGACAATGTCTTGAGGTGGCTGCGTGAACTGAGAGACCATGCAGATTCCAACATTGTGATCATGATGGCTGGGAACAAATCTGATCTGAACCACTTGAGATCCGTTGCTGAGGAAGATGGTCAGAGTTTGGCCGAGAAGGAGGGTCTCTCTTTTCTGGAGACTTCAGCTCTTGAAGCTACAAACGTGGAGAAAGCGTTTCAGACCATCTTAGGAGAGATCTACCATATCGTAAGCAAAAAGGCACTGGCTGCACAAGAAGCAGCAGCAGCTAACTCGGCAATCCCTGGGCAAGGAACTACGATTAACGTTGATGACACATCTGGAGGCGCGAAACGAGCATGTTGCTCTTCTTAAAACCAAAAGGTAAACGGGTTTGTTCCGCTTGTTCACTCTCCAAAGATTCAAAAACTTTTGTTTTTTCACTTGGCTTCTCTTCTTTCCAAGTTTTGGCTGATGAAACGTAACTATGCAAAGACTATGTAGAAATACTTCTGTCTGATTTACTCTTCCGTTGGGTGTTTGTGTTCAGTTAAAGCTTGTGAGATTAGTCAGTAGTAAAGCTTGTTAGTATTATATACTTTATTCTTCTCGCCGTTGGTGTGTTTTCCTCATTTCTGGTTTATAAAGTTTTTTCCTTGTTTCTATCTCCGATTTAAGCTGGTTCCTCTTGGCTTTTGGTTTAAATCATATACCAATGTATCTAGTTCCAGAATCATTTCTTTATTTTACACACTAACTCATTGCTAGTTGTTTTAAACCGACCAAACTATGATCATAATCATCATAATCAGTGATAAAAAAAAGGAGTGATGGAGAAACCGAGAAAGAAACGTCATCGTAGCCAACTTGCGAAACTAAACAATTTGCATGCAATAAAGAATTCATAATACTTATAATATAAATCGTGGAAAATTGTACATAGTCAACGTGTGAGGTCTTTTCAATCATCTCTTACCACAGGGATTCCAAAATGTGACGAAAATATTAATTCCATTTAATGTTATACACGAAAATATTAGGTGACTTTTTTAATCGGGAAAATAACATAATAGTTAAAATGCGACATTAATTATTAATCATCTAGAATTATTTCCCAATTAAATTAGATGTTTTTATAAGGTAAATAAATTTGGAATAGGTTTATTAACCTAAAGTGCATAAAAACAGAGTAAAGGCAAAACAACACAGCTTTTAGGTTCCCTGCCCAATGGAGAGAACCCAGAGATTACCAAATCGTTTTCGGTAAACGCACCCATCAGAGAAACTACCTTGTAATAATAACAAAATCATAAATCTGGAAGATAGATTAATTTTAAAAGGCGACACCTTTTTTTATTTTGAAATTTGTATATTACTTTTTCTTTCCTGGGCGATCGAATCCAATCAAAAAGCCAAATCCAATCGGAAAGATTGAAACTTGGAAGGTGGGTTAGTGAGTTGAATGGCGCAACAAGGTCAGGGAAGCATGGAACCTGATGTTCTCGACGATATCATTAGGCGTTTACTTGATTACAGAAACCCTAAAGCTGGTGGCACGACGAAGCAAGCTATGCTCAACGAGTCTGAGATCCGACAGCTTTGCTTCGTCTCTAAAGAGATTTTTCTTCAGCAGCCTTGTCTTCTTGAGCTCGCTGCCCCTGTTAAGATCTGCGGTAATTAACTTTCTCTCTCGATTTCCAGTTTTTTTGGTTTTTGTCTGCTTGTTCGCTTTGGGATCTGAGATATTTCATGATTTCGTATCATCTCGCCTTCTCGTATTTAGTTTCGTGGGAATAGGAACGAATAGAATTGAAGTTATGTGGGAATGTATAACGGGAAACGAGAGAGAGAGAGAGAGAGAGGGATAAGGTCATTAATTGCAGCAGCTAATCTTGTTAGAAAGAAAAGTAAAGGAAATAAATAAGTGGGGGAGAATGTGTTTGTGAATGTGTTTGTTTAGCTTTACCCTGTTCTTGGAGTCTAGGAACCTACCTGAGAGGATCTGGTTATTCAGTAGTATGGTATTGGTAATTGAGCTTGTACGGTCATCTTAATCTTTCCTTGTGAAAATGCATTGGTTTCTCTGCTTGTCTTCAAGCATCATTAAATGGTTCTTATGGGTTCCTAGGTTGATGTGTAACATTTTTGTTTAGGCGATTGATAGTCTACGAATCGGAGAGGCTCGGTTATATGAGAGAAAGCAAGTTCCTTTTTATATAAGCAAATCCATGTGCTGCTATCTTTGTTCTTCTTCAACTGAAATATCTTTTATTATGGTTCTGGTGAATTCTTAGGTTGATCTGTACCTTTTGGTTTTGTGTTGTTTCAGGTGATATTCACGGTCAATACTCAGATTTATTGAGGCTTTTCGAGTATGGAGGTTTCCCTCCTGCAGCAAACTACTTATTCTTAGGAGATTACGTTGACCGTGGGAAGCAGAGTTTGGAGACTATTTGTCTTCTGCTTGCCTACAAGATCAAATACCCTGAAAACTTTTTTCTCTTAAGAGGAAACCATGAGTGTGCGTCTATTAACAGAATCTACGGATTCTATGACGAGTGTAAACGAAGATTCAACGTGAAGCTCTGGAAAGTATTTACAGACACTTTTAACTGTCTCCCTGTGGCAGCTGTCATAGACGAAAAGATACTTTGTATGCACGGTGGACTTTCTCCCGATTTGACCAATGTGGAACAGATTAAGAACATAGAGCGTCCAACTGATATTCCAGACTCTGGTTTGCTTTGTGACCTTCTTTGGTCTGATCCTAGTAAAGACGTCAGTGGCTGGGGGATGAATGATCGCGGCGTCTCCTACACTTTTGGCGCTGACAAAGTTGCTGAGTTTCTGATAAAGAACGATATGGATTTAGTCTGTCGTGCCCACCAGGTTAGTACATTGTATATATGTTTCCTCTAGTTTATTAGGGATATGAAATCTGAGCTCAAGAACCTATAATGTTTTCGCAGGTTGTAGAGGATGGGTATGAGTTCTTTGCTGATAGACAGCTTGTGACTATGTTTTCTGCTCCAAACTACTGTGGTGAATTTGACAATGCGGGTGCATTGATGAGTGTTGACGAAAGTTTAATGTGCTCTTTCCAAATTCTTAAGCCTGTGGATCGGAGGCCGCGGTTCTTTTGAAGAGAAAGAGGTATAGAGCTGAGTCTTTCTTAAAACCTTTGAACTTCCTCTTAGTGTCAGAATCTCAGCTAGGGCTATATCAGTTTCATCCGCAATATCGTAGTAAAAAGTTATTGCATCTCATAATAATAAGTCGATGGCTAGCTTTCATCGAATCTCATGTTGTTAAAAATAGAATTATGATAATAGCGCCTCATTTGATGTACAGTTGACTAGCTGAGTCAGAGAGCTTTTTAAGAGTTTGTGTAGCAGTTTCCATGTTTCAATTTTTCTTGACATCTCTGTTTGTCAAAGTGTTAATCGTCACAATTCTCTCATATGCCTTTGCAGTCCATAACCCTGATTCAAGTCTTACGGAAAGAAAGGGAGGAGAAAAGGCGACAATGGATGTTGGTGGCAGATAATTCTGAACCTCCTGAGTAGTCTCCAGAGTTGCAAATGCAACTATACATATATATTTACATGGTTATCATCTCTGCCACTTACTTTTAAATGTTGTCTTGTTTCTGCAACCCAAATTTTTTGCTCTGTTTTCTTTTCTTTCTCTGTTCTTTCACATGTCAGAGATACAAATCCTCTTTAAGTGTATATATACTTCATATGTATCAGAATCACACTGCGGGATGCTTCTGTTCATGGATGCTTAGTAAAAAACAAAGGGTTCTCTAGATACTGATTACTTGATTAGCAGCAGTCGTATCTGTGGTTTTCTATAGTTATCTGTGTCGTTAGCAAACTATGATGATGAAAAAAACTTGTGGAGAGAACCTGCAGGGGGAAGTTCATCAAGCTGGTTTTTGTGTTCCATTAGAAATCTTTCATACTTTGATGATGAATAACAAGCCTGAATCTATCCAAATTTAGCACAGATTCGTCCAAAAGCAGTATTAAATTGAGTCTTATGGTACTTTGTTGTTGTTGCTATCGGGCTTGTTAAGCAGCGGTTCTTTATCTTATTCGTTTCTCCCACATGAACCAACCATATCAAACTTATCACCAAAACAGCTTCATCATAGCAACAGATCGATGGTTTTGCCGTTTTGGATTAGTTTGCTCTAGCAAAATTCTAGAAAGATATAACAATTTAGTAACGGCCAAATGTAACACACGTTCGTCACAAACATAGGATTCTCACAAGTGGGAGATAATTCATATAGTATACGTTTTAACATAAGACTAAAGTAGTAGTTTCGGCAGGGGAAAAAGCCAAAAAATACCTCATCTATTATTATTATTTGAACATTTAATACCTCATCTTTTTCGTTGAAAGAAAAATATCTTATTTAATTATCATTGGCTTAAAAATATTTAATCTTTATATTGTTGCCGGATTCTAACCCGCGGTTTAACAGTCTTTAACGGACGTTACAGATCATCAAACGGGCGTTAAAATCAAATCACACGTGTGTATATGGATATATACAATACATTTACCTTATTTACGTGATATGTTGTCGAAGTGTAATGGTTAGAAGTGGGTTGGTTTTGTTTCCTAACCATGCTTCGAACCCCCTTCTTCCCCCAAAACTTTTTTTTTCAAAAGAATTGTTGAAGAAGAGTGTTTGACTGTTTGGATTCTTAAAAGTCTTTCTATCAATACTCGCTCAACTATATGTTCTGTTTTGAGATTTTCCGAATCATATCCGACGAATCAAATGTGATTTTTATTTTTTTCATCTCTAGAATCTGAAGAGTCATACAAACTCTCCCCAATGATTATCCTCGCCGTTGTTTCTAGTAGATACATCGACGGTTGGCTAAGTGATGAAGAAATCGATGTCGTTTATTAGATCGGGAAAATCAGTTGTAATGGATGGATTTGAACGCTTTGGTTTTAGGCGGCCACACCAATGGAGGTTAGGGTTGCGATTAGTGAAAAAAAAAAGTTTTGGGGGAGGAAGGGGGTTCGAAGCATGGTTAGGAGACAAAACCAACCCGCTTCTAACCACTACACTAAGACAACATATCACATAATGGTAAACGTATTGTATATATCTATGTACACACGTGTAATTTGATTTTATCGCCGTTTGATGATCTGTAACGTCCGTTAAAGACTGTTAAACCGCGGGTTAGAATCCGGTAACAATATAAAGATTAAATATTTTTAAGCCAATGATAATTAAATGAGATATTTTTCTTCTAACTAAAAAAGACGAGGTATTAAATATCCAAAAAAAAATAGATGAGATATTTTCAGCTTTTTCCGAACTGGGCAGAGTACCATATGATGAGGACCCAATGATTTTTAATAACAGTATTATTGAGTGTTGTTTAATGAATTGAACTCGGAATTTATTGATTAACATGGTCAGACTTAGCTCTCTGTCTCTCTTCTCATCGGTAGAAGAATCTTTTTCAAGTTGCCTGGTGGTAATTTAAAATATATGGATATATATATCTATATATTTTACGTAAGTTATCAATATGATTTTATATTCAAAAAAAAAAGTTATCAATATGATTTGTCAAAGAAAAAAAAAATCTATTTTCTTGATAACCACATTGAGATTACTAGAAAAGAGAGGTTGGGGCTTTGATTTGGAAGTAAATCCAACATGGAACAGGTGGAGCTACGGGTTCACAACCATCCTTTGTTACGTTTTGCTCGATTCTATGATGGCCGATGTGCCAGGTGCCCACGTGAAGGTTACATTTATGGAGGCTATCGTTGCAATGAGTTGGGTGTGATAAGGTGTTCCATAAGGAGTGCGCTGAGTCAAAACCCGAGATCAGCCACCATGCCCACCCTGAGCATCCTCTCAAGCTTTTCATGGAAACTCCTGGCTATAATACATGTTCTGTTTGTAAAAAATATGTGTGGCTTGGTTATTCTTGTTCAACATGTGACTTAATTTGCATTTGGTTTGTGCGCGGATCTCTGCTATTGAGAATCATAAGGTGCATGAACATCCGCTCGAACCTTCCAAAAGATCATGGCTTTCGGGATATGTCACAGTTCCCATCCCAAACACCCTCTCAAATATCTCAAACTTGGAGCTCCCAGTTACGCCGACAATAAATGCCTTCTTTGTGGGATAAAGTTTCAGGATGAACTCTTTAACAGAGAAATGAACGTTGAGCTTTACCACTGTGATGTTTGTAACGTAAGCATATGCCTGTCATGTGAGGGAAACCCTCCACCACTTGTTGTTGTTAGTCCGACGACCCACGAGCATCAACTTCACCTCATTCCAAGAATTCTCGATTTTACCTGCAATGCTTGTGGGATCAAAGGCGACCGAAGCCCTTATTTTTGTCTTCAATGCAATTTTATGATTCATCGGCAGTGTATATCGACTTACCCCGCATCATAAACATCAACCGTCATGATCATCGCGTCTCATACACTTGGCATCTCGGACATGGGAATCGAAACTGCGGAGTGTAGAGAAAGGTATTTCGTATATTATACAAAGAGATTACATAGGAGAATTGTACTAGAACAGAGGAGGAGACTCTAGGGTTGTACATGTAAGGAATGTTCCATATGAGATACAATCAGATATTACAGTATTAAAGAGGGATGATACGGCGTATCCTTGACACGCCCCCTCAAGATGGAGGAGCCTTGCGGACTCCAATCTTGTCGCGTAGATGAAGAAACTGTGTCCGAGGTAGCGGTTTAGTAAACGCGTCCGCCAGTTGATCTCTAGTGTTCACGTGAGCAACACGAAGCATCCCTTCCTGAACTTGACCACGAATGAAGTGATAATCGATTGCAATATGCTTCATTCGGGAATGAAAAACGGGATTGGCGCATAAGAATGTGGCCCCTACATTGTCACAGTAGACCACAGGTGTAGTTGGGAGTGGAATGCCTAGTTCAGTAAGTAAGCTGCAGATCCAACGAATCTCCGATGCCGTGTTCGCGACGGCCCTATACTCCGCTTCAGTCGATGATCTTGCAACACCTTTTTGCTTCTTCGCTGTCCAAGAGATGGGGTTCTGACCGAGATAGAAAATGTAGGCATTAGTGGAGATATAGTCATCCGAGTCTCCTGCCCAGTCTGCATCAGAGAAAGCATGTAAGGTGAGATCATTCTTCGCAGAAAAGAAAATGCCATGTGTTGTTGTGCCAGCCAAATATCGCAGAATCCTCTTCGCTGCTTGCTAGTGAGCTTCTGTAGGGCGATGCATAAACTGAGATAATCTATTGACCGCATACGCAATATCCAGTCTTGTGAATGCCAGATATTGTAGACTTCCCACAAGTTGACGGAACACTGTTGGAACAGAAAGTGGGTTGCCTGATGTGAGGGTGAGTTTCGGAGAGGATGCCATCGGTGTACATACTGGATTGGCATTGATCATGTTATGACGATGAAGCAGATCGAGAATGTATTTTCGTTGTGATAAGTGGAGACCGTGTGACGTTCGATGCGCTTCAAGACCCAAAAAATAATTGAGATCTTTCGGGTCCTTGATCGAGAAACGATCAGCAAGGAGCTGGAGAATGTGTCAAATTGTGGAGTGTTGATTTCCTGTCATCAAAATATCATCGACATAGACCAACAGATAAACCCAGTCCATACCATGATGAAGCACAAATAAGGATGTATCGGCCAATTAATTTTTGAAACCAAGCGAGAGAAGATACGTCCTCAATTCAGTGTACCATGCTCTAGGAGCTTGCTTGAGGCCATATATAGCCTTATGCAACCGATATACGTGATTGGGTTTGTCTGGATCTACGAACCCCGGAGGTTGGTCCATGTACACCTCCTCATTCAATGTCCCCTGAAGAAACGCCTTATTCACATCGAGCTGTTGGATTGGCCACGACCGTTGGACAGCAACATCAAGGACCAAGCGAAGTGTTGTAGATTTTATCATGGGACTGAAAGTTTCTGTGTAGTCACGGCCAAGCTGTTGGTTGTAGCCTTTTGCGACTAGCCGAGACTTACACCTGCCAAGAGAACCGTTAGGAAGAAATTTATTTTTATAGATCCACTTACATCCCACAATGTTTTTATTTGGAGGACGAGGGACCAAATCGAGAGTTTGGTTGCGAGCAAACGCATCAATTTCTTCAGACATCGACCCTCTCCATCGTTTGTCTTTGAGTGCCTGGTTCACGGTCAATGGTTCAGGAGGA
>NC_025690.1:11322407-11330234 GCF_000633955.1 Camelina sativa | reverse complement strand
CCTGGTTCACGGTCAATGGCTCAGGAGGAATGGATGTTGTAAGGGCGGCTGAAAGATTGAGTTTAGACTTAAGTTTGGTTATGTTGTTTTTGGCACGGGTTGTCATATTGTGTCGGTTTTGGGGCGGTGGTGGAACAGGTTCCGGCGACGGTGATGGAGATGGTTGCGGGGATTCAGTACTATTAGATGAGCTAGAGGACGAGGATGTGGATAGTTGTTGGGCTTGAGATGAGCTAGAGGGCGAGGATGTGGATAGTTGTTGGGCTTGTGAGGAGGAAGAAGATTGTGGGCTTGTATCTGTTTGGGCCTGATTGGGTGATATAAGATTATTAGTGGGCCGGATAGGTGATGTGTGTTGGGTTTCGCTATCGTAGGTGTTGCTAGGACTCGAAACAGATCCGATGGAGTCAGAACCTGATCGAATCGGCTTTTCAATTGAGTTTGTCGATGTCATACCTGGGCGAAGATCAAAGCTCGGTGGTCCCGGTGGTAGTAGCTGTGGCGTTACGAGTGGCGGATTGGAAGGGATGACTGAAATGGGTGGGTTGGAGACACTCGAAGTTGCGATAGGGACGGTGGATTTTGTGGTGATTAGAGTGGAATAAGGGAAACTGTTCTCATCTGACATGGCGTGATGCATATACACGACCCGAGCTTGGTTGTAGGCAGAGATAGGCGCTTTGAGTCAGTGAATAACCCAAAAAGATGCATTGAGCAGAACGATTGTCCAACTTGTGATTTGCGTAGGGTCGAAGCCAGGGAAAACAGAGACACCCAAAGATGCGAAGCTTTGAGTAGTTCGGTGTAACACCAAAGAGTATGTGAGACGGAGACTGCATGTCAAGAACTGGCGTGGGAAGAAGGTTGATGAGATAAACCGCCGTGGCAAACGCGTATGTCCAGTAGGTATTAGGCATGTCAGCTTTTGACATAGGAGAGATAGACCGGTTTCCACAATATGACGGCGGCAGAGGATAGAAACGGGAGATGCCGGCAGAGGATAGAAACGGTCTAAGGGCAATGAATTCTCCTCCGTTATCGAAGTATAAGGTGCCAATGCGAGTGTTGAATGGATTTTCTACCAGGGACTTGAATGGTATGAAGGTTTCACGTACTTGGGATTTGGTTTTTAGCGGGTATAGCCAAGTATATCGAGTGTAGTGATCTATGAGAACGAGGTAATATTTATAGTTGTCAATTGAAAGAACAGGAGAGGTCCAAACGTCTGTAAAGATAAATTCGAGAGGACGAGTAGAGGTGATTGAAGTTTGAGAAAATGGAAGCTTATGGCTTTTATTGATTGCACAATCATTGCAAAATTTATTATAAGAGAGAGATTGGGAACAAGGAAAAGAAAAAGTGGAGACAAGAGATTGAAGAATAGAGGAAGAGGGATGGCCTAAGCGAGAGTGCCAATCGGCCATGGAAGGTTTGATGGAGGAGGAAGCAAACAACGAAGTAACAGGAGATGGAGAAGTAGGCCACTCGTATAGCTCAGCTCTAGCCTTGCCTTGCAGCAACGGGACCCCCGACCTCAGATCCTTCACCTGAAAATGAGCAAGGGCAAATTCAACCGTAACGTTATTAGCGTTACACAAACGATAGACAGAAATAAGATTTTTATGAATGTTAGGGACACAAAGAACATTATTGAGAGTTAAGGGTCGGTGAGAGGAAGGTAGGGAGAGTGAACCAGTGTGTGAGATGGAAAGGGCTGAACCGTTACCAACAGTGACACTGTCGCCACCGTTATATGGATGATGAAGAGACAAGTTGTGAAGATCACTTGTCATATGATGAGTATCACCGCTATCCATGATCCACGGATCAGATGACGGACGAGGAGCAATGGAAAGATTTGCGCGTGGCTGCCATGGAAGGAATGGAGACGGGAGCAAGCCATTGGAGGATCCAGTCTGATTTGCGTGGAGTTGCGGACACCGTTTGGCGCTGTGACCAAAAATACCACATAACTGGCACTTACCTTGATATCCTTTGGTGCCACGATTGTCCTGGCGAGAGGATGAGTATTGATTGTTGTTTTTGTTGTTCCAGTTTTGTTGTTGACGAGAGTGGTGTTTGCCTTGATAGGGTCGGTGTCCGGAGGAGGCAACATTAGCGGTGATCGGACCAGGTCGCGAAGCAGAGTAGGAAGCAGCCAGCAGTTTAGCTTCCCGGTTGAGAAGTTTTTCCACAATCTCAGGAATAGAAGGGGGAGTTTCACGGCCTTCGATTTGATCCACCACAGATTTATAATCTTCTGCTAAGCCTTCAAAAATGTACTCAAGTTTTTCCTGATGGTCAACAGGTTTGCCGAGGAGAGCGAGTTTGTCAAAGCGGATGATGAATCCTTGAATGTAGTCGTCAATAGTCTTGTCACCCTTGGTGGCTTGCTTCAGTTGAATCCGAAGTTGTTGGATGTGTCCCCAGCTGGGACTTGCATAGGTAGCAGCAATCGTCTTCCACATGTCTTTGGAAGAAGTGGTTGTGGACACCAGTGGTTGAATAGAGGAACAGAGAGTACCGAGTAAACCACTATAAATGAGTTTGTCCTGGCGGCGCCATGTTGCAAATGCAGGATTCGGCGTAACCTGATTTCCAGTGGAACCATCAAGAAAGCCGGCAAGATCATACCCGTCAAGGAGGGAGTGAACCTGAACTTTCCAGGTCAGGTAATTGGTAGAGGTGAGCTTTGTGATGTTGCTCATGTTAACGTGAAGAACAGATTGAGAAACGTCGACTGTTTCAGCAGCCATGGAGAAAAACAGAGATAAAGACAATGAGGAAGAAGAGAAAAACAGAGAAAGAGAGAAAGCGGCGGAAGAAAAGAAAATTTTATAGGGTATCGTTGTGGCTCTTGATACCATGTAGAGAAAGGTATTTCGTATATTATACAAAGAGATTACATAGGAGAATATATACTAGAACAGAGGAGGAGACTCTAGGGTGGTACATGTAAGGAATGTTCATATGAGATACAATCAGATATTACAGTATTAAAGAGGGATGATACGGCGTATCCTTGACACGGAGTTTGTCGTAAAACGGTGGATGGGTTCTACGGGGCTTACTCTTGCTCGAAATGTCCCAATTATGTTGTTCATTCGTTATGTGCAACTAGAAAAGATGTATGGGATATGGTTGAACTAGAAGGAACACCCGAAGAAGAAGAAGTTCCACCATTTGAAGTGATTGACGATGACGAGAAAACAATAAAGCACATGAGTCATGATCATGATTTAATACTCAACAAGAATGGTAGGATTCTCCACGAAAGCAAGCTTTGTGAAGCATGCGTCTTCCAGATCAATACTGATCCGTTCTATAGTTGTGAGCAATGCAGTTTCATTATACATCAAGCATGTGCTGTTATGCCTAGGAAGAAAAGGCATGTTTGTGCAATATACCCTTCACTCTTCAGACAAGCGATAGCAAGGATTCTTTCGGCCAAATAAAAGAGTGTACTCTTTGTCTCCAATATTTCACTGGTTTTGCGTATATAGCTCGTGATGATCAAGTTATGGATGTACGATGCGGTTCAATATTTGAACCATTTTCCTACGAAAGTCATCCGCATCCTTTATACTACAAGTCGATATGCAACTCTAAGTGTGATGCTTGCGACACAACTACAAGTTATCAATTACACATGTTCCGGCATATGTTATGTTGTGATGAGTGTGAATTTAGCTTGCATTTCAGGTGCGCTACTTTACCAAGGGAAGTTATGAAACAAAGGTACGATGATCATCCTCTTTACTTGTCATATAATGACAACAATAACAATGATGCTTGCGACACAACTACAAGTTATCAACCACACATGTTCCGGCATATGTTATGTTGTGATGAGTGTGAATTTAGCTTGCATTTCAGGTGCGCTACTTTACCAAGGGAAGTTATGAAACAAAGGTACGATGATCATCCTCTTTACTTGTCATATAATGACAACAATGTGGATGGCGATTACTGGTGTAATGTGTGTGAAAAAAGGTAGACGCAAAGATATGGTTCTATACATGCGATGTTTGTGGGGTCACTTTGCATGTTTCATGCGTTGTGGGAGACCTCTTCTATCAAATGCCAGGACCCATTTCAATGGTACAAGACTCATACAGAGTGGTATCGAACACTTTTATTTGTAGACCACTTTGCTCCATGTGTAACTCTAGATGCAAGTTCCCTCATATTCTTCGTTCTTCCGAAAATGGTGTTTAATATTACTATTGTTCTTTTGACTGTTATAAAGATCCTTGGGAATTGTCGGATTACTAATAATGCACTTGCATTATCTCTTTGTAACCAATGGCAGTAAGTGACTATGTGTTGTTTCTATATTTTTTTTTTCTTTTTCTCCAAATGTTCCAAAATCCACAAATTTGTTTGTCGTTTTATTTAAATTCTGGACTTGTTTTTGATTTCACATGATTTCTTTTCTATTACAACATCAATGATTTCATACTGTGGGTCATATTATTTTCACTACTGAACTAACTACCAACGAAAAGATCATGGGACTTTGTTGGTTTTATATAGTCCTCTTACCTTCACAGTGACTAATACAGAATCAAGCTATGTTCGTTTGACACAGCCAGAATAGCGACTACAACTGCAAAAACAAACAATAGCGACTACAAAAAGAAACTTCACTTTAAAAAAGTTTTAAAAAAATCAATATAAAAAAAAGAAAAAAAAAACAGAACTAAAACTAAGTTAAATTAAATTAATCTAATTAAATTTATTAATTTTTATAAATCAATTTATTATATAAAATGAAAACAATTTAGTAAATTGATTTTTTTTTATAAAAAAATAGGTAATTAGTTCTTAGACATGAAATCCATAAAATTTAAATGATTAATTTAAATATCAATTTTCATAACTTAATAATTGCAGATTAAAAAGAAATAGTAACTGTCAAACGAACACCACATCGATTAATCTTAGCGAATGTCATACAAACAACAAAACAAGTCCGGAAGTCCCTGCTACTAGCCACTGGTTATTGGTCAATGGTCACAGTCACTGACTACTAGTAAACGAACGTGACCTCAATCATTGTTTTCTTAAACGGTAGGTTGAATATAGAAGTGATGAAACGCCTCTAATACGGTCAAAAATAAAACCTTATCACTAATATTGGATTCAGTCAAGTTTGGTGATTATATTGTACGATGATACAATAAACTATGAAGTAGTTGTTAGGAATTGTGCAGGATTGAAATATTTAATAACCAAGATAACAATCATAGCTAGAGACGGCTGTTGAGTATTAAAATGAATTAGACCTACAACGTATCGATGTACGTCGCCAGACTCAGTTGTCTCTTATCTTTAGCGTAGACTAATAATTTCATGAGTTCAACTTAAATATATATATATTTTTTCTTTTGATTAAGAGATTAAATTGTTATATCACGAATCTTGTTCCCATTTAACAAACTAAAGAAAAAAACTCATTTTCTTGACGACTAATGATATCACAAGAGAAGAGAAGAGAGCTTTGATTTGTCTGCTTTGGAACTCAATCCGCCATGGAAAAAGTAGAGTTACCGGTTCACGAGCATCCTTTGTTCGTCTTTGATCGGGTTTGTATGGACACGTGTAAAGGATGTGGTGTTTACGGTTACTTTTATGGTGGCTACATTTGCAATGAGTTAGGTTGTAATACTCTCTTCCACAAGGAGTGCGTCGAGTCTGTACCGGAGATCAACCACCCTTCCCATCCCGAACATCCTCTCAAGCTTAGCCTGGATTGTGGACAATTTTGTTGTAGTGTGTGTATACATAGATCAGAAGTTGGTTATTATTGTTCAATTTGCGACTTCAATGTCCATTTGGTTTGTGCAAGACCTCCATCTCCATCCTCAATTTCATCCACATTCTCATCGCTGCCTACTTCTATTGACAATTCCAAACTGCATCAGCATCCACTTCTACTCTCTGAGAAGGTAAAGACATTCTTGCTAGAGAGAGAGCGCAATTGTGAAGTCTGCAACACGGATATCAACATCAATGAACAAAAACTTTATGAATGTCGTTTTTGCAATGTTCTCTTCCATTGGGAATGTGTCGGGATCATTCCAGACGTGTACCACACTTTTCATCCCAAACACCCGCTCGAGTTGTGCAGATACGGAGCACCAGGTTATGCTGATGAAGACTGCCTTCTTTGTGGGAAGAAGTTTGACAGAAGATCTTACAACTGTGATCAAGTTTACCACTGCGATGTTTGTAATGTCGCCATATGCAAGGAGTATTGCATGGCAAACCCACCGCCAGTTTCTGTTGTGAGCCCAACGACACATGAGCATAAACTCCACCTTGTTCCAAGACTTGTCAATTTTACTTGCAATGCTTGTGGGACGGCAGGTGATCGAAGTCCTTATTTCTGTCTTCAATGCAATTTCATGATTCATCGAGATTGTATTGATTTACCCCGCGTGATAAATATCAATCGTCACAATCATCGCATCTCTTACACTCGTCATCTTGGACACGGGAATTGGACATGTGGAGTTTGTCGGAAAAAAGTAGATGGGTTTTATGGGGCTTATTCTTGCTCAAAGTGTCCTAGCTATGCTGTTCATGCAAGATGCGCAACGAGGAATGGTGTGTGGGAAAAAGTAGAACTCGAAGGAACACCAGAAGAAGAGGAACTCGCGCCATTCGAAGTGGTAGACGAGAATCATATAAAGCATTTCAGCCATGGCCATAATTTAACACTCAACAAGGCTGGTAAGAATATACACGAAAGCAAACTTTGTGAAGCTTGTGTCTCCCAAATCAATGACGGGCCGTTTTATGATTGTGAGCGATGCGACTTTATTCTACATGAGACATGTGCTAGTCTTCCCAAAAAGATAAGGAATGTCTCCGACAACACACCGTTCACTCTACAAACAGATACTTCTAGAAGAAAATGTTTTGCTTGTTACCAGTATTTCACTGGTTTCAAGTACAAATCTGGTCGTATCACTCTAGATGTACGTTGCAGTTCAATAATTGAACCATTTCTCCATGAAAGCCATCCACATCCTTTATACTACGAAGTCTTTAGTTCTAAGAGGGGTAAGAAATGTTCTGCATGTGACAGAACACATGTCTTCATAAGTACGTTGTGGTGTGATGAGTGTGAGTTTCAGTTGGACTTCGGGTGTGCTACTTTACCTAGAAAGGTAATGAATCAAAGGTACGACGATCATCCTCTCTACTTGTCTTACGGTGAAACTAAGGAAGATGGTCAACTTTGGTGTGAGGCATGTGAAACAAAAATAAATCCAAAGGAATGGTCCTATGCATGTAATCTTTGTGGGATCACTTTGCATGTCTCGTGTGTTGTGGGAGACTTCTCATATCACATACCAGGGCACATTTCGTTAGACGACTTCTCAAAAGGAGTAGTGGTACCCAACACTTCTATTTGTAGACCTCATTGCTTCAGGTGTTCTTCAAGATGCAAGCTTCCTTATATTCTTCAAGTTGATGGCCGTTACTTTTGTTCTATAATATGTGTAAACCCTCGCGAGTATTGAAACAATAATCTATATATAAATAATTAGAAAGTTCACTTTTCATCTAGGGTGTTCAGTTCATATCATCATCTGTGTCATCATATTTTATTTTATTGTATTTGTGGATTCCACATTTTTTTATTTTGCAATAACATTAAAAGTAAAATTAATTATTAATCTTTATATTATCACTTTTTCAAAGGAAAAAATAGATCTTAAATTATTTTTTAAAAGAATATTAAAATGTTAAAAGCGATATAGAAAAAAATACAACACAAACATATGAAAATATGAATAGAGATTGGATAAATAT
>NC_025690.1:11302127-11322198 GCF_000633955.1 Camelina sativa | reverse complement strand
ATGTTTTGCTTGTTACCAGTATTTCACTGGTTTCAAGTACAAATCTGGTCGTATCACTCTAGATGTACGTTGCAGTTCAATAATTGAACCATTTCTCCATGAAAGCCATCCACATCCTTTATACTACGAAGTCTTTAGTTCTAAGAGGGGTAAGAAATGTTCTGCATGTGACAGAACACATGTCTTCATAAGTACGTTGTGGTGTGATGAGTGTGAGTTTCAGTTGGACTTCGGGTGTGCTACTTTACCTAGAAAGGTAATGAATCAAAGGTACGACGATCATCCTCTCTACTTGTCTTACGGTGAAACTAAGGAAGATGGTCAACTTTGGTGTGAGGCATGTGAAACAAAAATAAATCCAAAGGAATGGTCCTATGCATGTAATCTTTGTGGGATCACTTTGCATGTCTCGTGTGTTGTGGGAGACTTCTCATATCACATACCAGGGCACATTTCGTTAGACGACTTCTCAAAAGGAGTAGTGGTACCCAACACTTCTATTTGTAGACCTCATTGCTTCAGGTGTTCTTCAAGATGCAAGCTTCCTTATATTCTTCAAGTTGATGGCCGTTACTTTTGTTCTATAATATGTGTAAACCCTCGCGAGTATTGAAACAATAATCTATATATAAATAATTAGAAAGTTCACTTTTCATCTAGGGTGTTCAGTTCATATCATCATCTGTGTCATCATATTTTATTTTATTGTATTTGTGGATTCCACATTTTTTTATTTTGCAATAACATTAAAAGTAAAATTAATTATTAATCTTTATATTATCACTTTTTCAAAGGAAAAAATAGATTTTAAATTATTTTTTAAAAGAATATTAAAATGTTAAAAGCGATATAGAAAAAAATACAACACAAACATATGAAAATATGAATAGAGATTGGATAAATATAAAATTCGATAATCATATTAACATATCATATGTTTAAGGGGTCCCTATATTCAATGGTACAATAATCATTTTTAAGAGTTACAATTATTTAGTAGAAGAAAAATAAAAGTATACTTTTAAATAAGAAACAAAATTTTAAAGATTTTTACTCATGATAAAAAAAAAAATCTGATTATAATACACATTTAAAGTTATATATATATATATAGATATATTAGTTAATGTTAAAGTATCAATTCATGCACGCCTTTGCAGTCCTTTTTTATTTTGCAATAACATTAAAAGTAAAATTAATTATTAATCTTTATATTATCACTTTTTCAAAGGAAAAAATAGATTTTAAATTATTTTTTAAAAGAATATTAAAATGTTAAAAGCGATATAGAAAAAAATACAACACAAACATATGAAAATATGAATAGAGATTGGATAAATATAAAATTCGATAATCATCTTAACATATAATGTGTAAAAAATATAAATGACTAAAGATATGGAAAAGAAACATCATATATTCAATGGTACAACAATCATTTTTAAGGGTTACAATTATTTAGTAGAAGAAAATATAAGTAAAATTTTAAATAATAAACAAAATTTTAAAGATTTTTACTCATGATAAAAAAAAATCATTTCTGATTAAAAATACACATTTAAAGTTTGATATATATATATATATATATATATATATATATATATTAGTTAATATTAATGTTAAAGTATCAATTCATGCACGTCTTTGAATCAACATATGCCTTTGCAGTACGTCCTTCTTAATTACCCTGATTCAAATCTTACGGAAATTAGAAAGGGAGGAGAAAAGTATAATATTGATGTTGGTAACAGATAATTCTGAACCTCCATGAGTCTCCGAAGTTGCAAATGCAACAATATATATATATATATATATATATATATATATATATATATAACCGTAGGATAGATTTATGCGTTTATGCGTTTCTCTTACGTAATCATCATAGCAACAGATCTATGGTTTTGTCTTTTGTAATTTGTATGATGAGTTTGCTCTAGAAAAATTCTAGAAAGATATAACAATTTAATATAACACAGTAACACACATTCGTCACAAACATAGGATTCGCACAAGTGGAAGATGATTCAAATAGTACTCGTTTTAACATAAGACTAAAGTAGTAGTTGGGCAGAGTACCATATGATTAGGACCCAATGATTTTTAATAACAGTATTATTGAGTATTGTTAATGAATTAAACTCGGAATTTATCGATTAACATGGTCAGACTTAGCTGTCTCTCTCTGTTCTCATCGGTAGAAGAATCTTTTTCAAGTTGCCTGGTGATAATTTCAAATA
Organism: Camelina sativa; assembly: GCF_000633955.1. Taxonomy (NCBI): domain Eukaryota; kingdom Viridiplantae; phylum Streptophyta; class Magnoliopsida; order Brassicales; family Brassicaceae; genus Camelina; species Camelina sativa. The sequence goes on along the minus strand of NC_025690.1, from coordinate 11,319,958 downwards.
TATGGATTTATCGATAAACTATTTTACCTAGTTTATCAATGTGATTTTTCAAAAAAAAAAAAAGTCCATTTTCTTCATAACCACATTGGTGTTTATTTTTATTTTTGAACCAGAATGGTGGTTATTATTACTACTGTTGTTTTTATGAGTTGTATGACTGTTATAAAGATCCTTGGGAATTATCGGATTACTAATAAGGCACTTGAGTTATTATCTCTTTATATATATTTTTTGCTTTTTCTCCAAATGTTCCAAAATCCACAAATACTATATATTTTCACAACTTAATAATTTCAAATTAAAAAAACAACACATCGATTAATCGTAGCGACTATCAAACGAAAAAAGAGAACAAATCACTACGACTAATCGTCGGTCATTTGGTCACAGTCACTGACTAGGTAAACGGACGGGGTCTCAATCATTGTTTATTTTTTAAAAAAATCGTACGTTGAATATAGAAGTGATGAAACCCCTCTAATACGGTCAAAAATAAACCCTTATCACTAATATTGGATTCACTATTTCACTCAAGTTTGATGATTACGTGATACAATAAACTCTGAAGTAGTTGTTTGAAATTGCGTAGGATTGAAATATTTAATTACCAAGATAACAATCATAGAGACGGCTGTTGACAGTTTTGAGTATTAAAATGAACTAGAGCTTCGACGTATAGATGAACCTCGTCAGACTCAGTAGTCTCTTATCTTTAGCGTAGACTAATAATTTATTTGAGGAGGTGTGTGTTCAACTTCAATATATTTATATCTATATATATATCGGAAAAATGTCGTTAAAATCTCCAATTTTATGTTTTCGTTAATTTTAATCACAAAGCCTATGATTGAAGGGGAAAAACACTAACTATTTGTTGACTTCTAAATAAATCTCAAACTTTCGTTGAATTAGCCATTTGAGGAACCACGTTAAGTGGTCAAACAGAGCAATTAAACGGGGTTAATTATCCGTTAACGATTTCCGTTTATAACAAAACGACGCAGTTTATTTATCTTGAAAACCCCTAAATTGAGAATCAAATCTCATTTTCCCCAATTGACAAACCATAATCGATTTCAATTATCCCAAATCTGAAACCCTAATCGATTCGTCAATGACTCCAAGAAAGAAGATTGCTACGCGTCGTCCTAAACGGAAGAAACCTGATAATGCTGGCGAATCCTCTGCTCACGAGTCTACTGCTCCTGGTTTAAACGCTCTCGAGTCGACTGTTCCCGAATTGGCTGGCGGGATAAGTACTGAAATTATTCCGTTTAATTATAATCCCTTAGGTCAGCCTGTTCCTTTAGAAGAGCGTGATTCTTGTCTCTTTGAAGAATTTTATGCCGTTAGTGGAGATGATTGTGAGGTTGTTGGCGACGAAGATTGTGATGATATTGGGTACGAAGCTGGTGTCGAAGAAGACTTCAACGGAGAGGAAGATGATAATCAGGGGAATGGAAATGGAAACCAAGTAATTGTAGAGGAAGATGGTAATCGTGTTGGTGTAGAAGAAGAATTCTGCGAGGACTTCGAAGCAGAGTTTGGAGAGGCTGCGAGAGAAGAGAAAGACGAGACTGATAACGATAGTGGAGATGATATCTTCGATGACGAGAAGATTCCAGATCCTTTGTCAGAAAGTGAAGACGGAGATAATGGCCAAGGTGATGAACATGTAGATATTGAAGATCCAGAAGTGTTGCTCGAATTGGGGAAAACTTTTAGCTCACCAGAGGAATTCAAGATAGCTGTTTTGAGGCATTCTCTGAAGACTAGATACGACATTAAGTTGTATAGATCGCAGACTTTGAAGATTGGTGCAAAATGTGCTAATACCGATCCTAAGGTTAAGTGTTTGTGGAGATGTTACTGCTCATACAATAAGAAGAAACACAAGATGCAAATTAAGGTATATGAGAATAAGAATGTATGTGTGAGATCAGGTTTTAGTCATATGTTAAAGCGAGGAACAATAGCTTGGTTATTTGCGGATAGGTTGAGACAGAATCCAAAGATCAGACCGAGAGAGATGGCTGCAGAGATTAAGAGAGAATTCAATATAGAAGTTAGTGAAGAACAATGTTCTAAGGCTAAGTCAAGAGTGAGGCGAGAAACAAGGACTAGGAGGCTGGAGATCATGGTTTGAATGCTCAAGCTAGAATGAATGACATGACATGGTGTAGTTTTTTTTTTGTGTTTGGTCAATGACCTTTCATGTTTGTTGCGGTCTAACATGGATTTGTACTCTTTTGTTGTCAAAACGATTTGTTCTCTTTTGTTGTATGCCTACTTTAATATTTAAGGCTTAAGGTTCCATTCACAAACAAACCACCAACATACGAACAAGAGCATTTGTCATCAACACCAATAAGAGCATTTGTCATTAACGAATAAGAGGAAGATGCATTACACACACTAATAACCAAGAGCAAACGAACCAAAGTTTGTTTGCTTTACATTAACAACCACTAGGTAAGCAATGCCAACTGAGACAACAAAGATAAACAAAACACACTTTCAACAACTTTGTAAACTTGCGGATTTCCATTTTGCTCCACAATGCTTCTTCCTTCAAGTCTTGTAAAGCACCAATCAAATCATTAACCTCCGTTTTTGTTTTCACAATCTCATTGGCCATAATTCCTAGTTTTGGTAATGCATCTTGAACTTCTTCATACACAGCATCCTCCACCCACTTAAACAAGTGACTCTGTTGCAAAAACAAACACCATTACTTACCATTGCATAGATAATCAACATTGAATTTCTTAGTGACTGCTTACATCTCTTTTGTTTGTCCACGAGCTTGGATCCCTTTTTGTTATACACCTGAAGAACGGTCGACCATGATTCTCTTCAGTTCTCGATGTAAAGATCGTTACACCGGCTCCACAAACACACTTCGATGGCACTCCACGGTCGAACGAAGCTACCACCGATGTCTCTGAGCTAGAACTCATCTCGTCAACTCGAAGAAGAGAGATATATCGAATAAGAGAGATAAATTGAAGAATCAGGATAATTGAAATTGGGGGAAATGAGAAATTAGGGTTTGTCAATTGGGGGAAATGAGAAATCGATTCTCAATTTAGGGGTTTTAGAGATATAGAACCGGCGTCGTTTTGTTATAAACGGAAATCGTTAACGGATAATCAACCCTATTTAATTGCTCTATTTGACCACTTAACGCGGTGCCTCAAATGGCTAAGTCAACAAAAGTTTGGGATTTATTTCGAAGTCAACAGATAGTTAGTGTTTTATTTCTCCAAACACAAACTTCGTGATTAAAATCAACGAAAATATAAACTTGGGGATTTTAACGACATTTTTCCCATATATATATATATTAAGAGATTAAATTGTTTATCACTAATCTTGTTCCCATTTAACAAACTAAAGAAGAAACCTCATTTTCTTGACGACTGTGATATCACAAGAGTAGAGAAGAGAGCTTTGATTTATCTGCTTTGGAACTTAATCCGCCATGGAAAAAGTAGAGTTACCAGTTCACATGCATCCTTTGCTTCACTATGATCGGGTTTGTATGGACAAGTGTAAAGGATGTGGTGTTAATGGTTACTTTTATGGTGGCTACGTGTGCAATGAGTTAGGTTGTAATACTCATTTCCACAAGGAGTGCGTCGAGTCAGTACCAGAGATCAAACACCCTTCCCATCCGAAACATCCTCTAAATCTCAACCTCAAATGTGGATGGTTTTGTTGTGGTTTGTGTACAGGTGGATTGAAAGTTGGTTATCGTTCAATATGCGACTTCAACATGCATTTGGTTTGTGCAAGAAGATCTCCATCCTCAACCACTACAAGAAAACATGGAATTACCGACGGTAAGAGCATTTTCAGCGGCGTATATATGCTTTGTCCTTCCGAATAAAATGATTTAATTTAAATCGAAATGAGACATTTATTGAAGGAACGTTCCTTCAAAGGGGACGTTTATTTCTCCGTCCTTCGTTACACGTGGCAGCGTGTGAGTTGTTTGTGTTGTTTGGGTAGGGGATACCAAAAAATCGAAGCATCGACTTCTTTTTTTTTTTTTTATCTCGGACTCTCTCTCTCTCTTGTCTCTATCTCTCTCGACGGCGACTTGTTTTGCCGGCGAAAGCATCCGTTAATTTCGTTAGACGAATCGATCTGCGGTATCATCTAGAAGATTATCCGCCGGTATCAATTGAAAGGAGGTTAGTGTTCTAACGCCATTTGCGATTTTAGGGTTTGCTATATTGTTTCTGGGATTCGATATTGTTTCTCGATTTAGGGTTCTCGATTTAGTCTCTGATTTGTTATTAGAGTTGGATTTAGGGTTACAGGTTTCGATTTTTTATCCTAAATTTAATCTCTCGATTTAGGGTTCTCTGATTAGTTTACGGTTTTCGATTTAGTAATTTTGATGTATTTTCGATTTTTTTTCTCTGATTCGGTACGTCTGGTCTTCGATTGTTTAGTCTCTGGTTCGATTGTTACAGAAGCTTGGCATACTAGACACACTTCTCGCCAAACCAGAACCACTTAGTGAAGCTGATCAACTTATCAACGATAAGATAGTGGCTCAGTATTTCTGAGATTGTTGTTACTTTTTATGATTTTCTTAGTAGCTAAGTTCGAATTTCTGTTTTAGTTTTTTATGTTTTCAATTATGTCTGTTCTTGTATGATAATCTATTATCCTTGCGTTTCTGACTGTGTCAAACTGTTCTTGTATGATTAATCTATTATCCTTGCGTTTCTGACTGTGTCAATCTGTTCTCTGTGTGCATATGTTTCAAATAAATAAGATGGGCCAAGACTACAGCTACTCTCAGCCTGATTCGTCAGATCAATATGATAGATACTCTGACGACACTGTGGACAGTGAGATAGAAGCTTTGATTCGGATGGATGAGGCTGAGAGTAGCTTCATGAATGCTCAGGCGACTCAATACCCTCCTCAACCTGAGGTTGAGTTCGGATTCCCGAAGGTATGCTATTGTGGTGGTCAGCCCCTCTTATCTACAAGTTACAACATACGGTATGCTACAGCCCCTCTTATCTTCATATTGCTATGTTTAACTGATTATTAAGTGATTTGCTAATTATATATGTTAATGCAGGTTCTTCACATGTGGGAATGTTGATGATGGAGAGATGCATATTCACAAGTGGTGGGATGAAGCTGTTATGGAGGAGATGAGAGAGATGGGCATACACTGTGAAGTCCTGTCTCAGAAGGTAGATAACCTTCCAATCTCGACTAATTATGAGACAGCGCAGACAATAGACCGGTTAGAGAAGGAAATGTTTGAGCTACGGAAGACCAGAAATAGGATTAGAAATGGTTTTGTATTGATGGTTTTGGTAATTGCTTTTGTGGTACCATGTTTTAATTGTATATATATATTTTTTTTTCAAGTTTTTGTAACTTTTTAATTTTCTTATGTTTTTGATGTCAATGTTATATGTTTTATTTAAATTAAAACTTTAATATGTTTTTACTTATTAATTTAAATAATTAATTTTTAAAATTCAAAATACTATTATTTTTTCCAGATGATCAACTGTGAGGGACACCAATACTCATACCAAACTTAAGAAACTCACAAAATAAGATTAATATATTTGAAAGACCAAAAATTGTCCTACACCAATGCACATGCTCTAAGTTGCGACTTAAAAAGTAGTCGCTAAATTTAGCGACTGCATTGCGATTGTTTTGCTACTGAATGGCTACTAAAATAAAACAGTCGCCTAGTAGACACTAATTCGAGACTGATGCATAATGTCGCAGTTTAGTTGCCAATTTGCGACTAATTTCGAGACCAATTTGACAGTCGCCAAACATTGCGACTAAACAACTACTCATTAGCGACTGATATATTTAATTTGGGTCTTAAACCAGATTTGGGCCGTAACAAAATGGCGAAAACTCAAACCGATCTCATCCTCATCCCGGAGATACCCTAATCCCTCATTTCTCTTCATCCGCCGAGAAAACCCTAGAACTCAATTGCTCTCAATCGCGAAAACCCTAAATCTTCATCCATGTCCTAGTATCTCTCGATTCTGATGGTTGGAGTAAAGAAAAGAGGCGGAGGAAGAAGAAACCCCTCTAATCGAACCTTTGGAACCTCACGAACGGCGAATCAAAGACCCGCCAATCTTCCCAGCCAATATGCCTTCACGCCGGCGAACCAGCGAGACCCAGACACTGATTCTCAGGGAATTCCTGTCCCAATCCTCCAACCTCCAGCAAGACCTACACCTACTTACAGAGACTATCCACCTCCGACAAATCTGTTCCAGAACACGAGGAGTTTTCCTGGAACATCCCCTTCCAGCGAAGCTCTAATCATGCGTCCTTTTCCTCAACCTCTCGCCTCCGCGACGAATCCACCAGAATTTTTGAGTCCACTTCGAGAGTCTCCTCAACCGTCAGTCACGAATCGTCATCGACAGTCTCCTCAAGTCTCGAATCTACCTCGACAGTCTCCTCAAGTCTCAAATCATGGACGAACCTCTTCTCAACCTGGTCAACCTCGAGCAGATTCTGCATCGCATCACATTTCTCAAGCGCAAAACTCACATGAGGAAGAAGAAGCTGATTCTAAGGATGACGGTTTAAGGCAATCAAATCTCCCAGCTGATGTACTCGCTTCTTTACATGACATGCTAATGAAACCAGGCCGTGAGTTGTATACCACTGTCCTCTCTCCCTCATTAGAGCGTGGAATCACTTGGTAAGATAATAATTTTTAGTTGATTAGATTGATTAGAATTTTACTTGGATTGATTAGAATTTTTAGGTTTGTTTGTGTTTGGAACACTTGCGTTTATGTTTGATTAGAATTTTAAGAATTTTGTATTTTCGATTTGTTTATGTTTGAAGGTTTGTTTGTGTTTGATTAGAATTTTACTTTTGATTTGTTTGTGTTTGAAGGTTTGGTAAAGACAAGTCATCACTTACCCGAAAGATTACAAAAGTGTTTACAAACAAGTGTGATGGTCCATATTACAGTTGGGTTGTGTTCCTACTGCAGGAGAAAAATACTTCTTGGAATTCGCGGTAAACTTGTACTCTTGGATGTTTGGATGTTTTCTAGAACTTATGTTAGATGTAAAATTAAACTTATGTCTTTGTTTAATTTCATTTTTGTTATGTTTTAGTTATAGTTTTCATAATCAGTTTTGGTATTACAAAATCAAATAATTCATTTTTACCAGATTTTTTTTAAAAACATGATAATTAAACAGTCGTAAAACAGTCACCAAAACGTATACAAAACAGTAACCAAAACAGTCGCAAATGAGTAACCAGATCAGTCGCTAAAGCGTTGCAATTCAGTCGCAAATTTAGCGACTGTTTGGCGAGGGAAGAATGACCATAATTATCAGTCGCCAATGAGTAGCTCCGTGTCGACTGTTTAGCGACTGATTATTTTAGCGACGCACTGTTTAGCGACTACGTATGTCAGTCGCCAGTTAGTCGTTACTAAGTAGTTTGCGACTGTATAGTGACTGTTTTTGTAGTCGGCAATTCCATGTTTTCTTGTAGTGAACTTCATCCTCATCCTCATCCTCATCCTCATCTTCACTGCTACCTACTACTATTGACAATTCCAAAGTACATCAACATACACTTCTACTCTCCAAGAACGTCAAGACATTCTTGTTAGAGGGAGAACGCAATTGCAAAGTATGCAACACGAATATCAACATCAATGAACAACAACTTTATGAATGCCACTTGTGCAATATACTCTTCCATTGGGAATGTGTCGGGCTCATTCCAGACTTGTACCACACTTCTCATCCCAAACATCCCCTCAAGTTGTTCAAATACGGAGCACCAGGGTATGCTGATGAGGATTGCCTTCTTTGTGGGAAGAAGTTTGAAAAGAGATCTTACAACTGTGATCAAGTTTACCACTGTGATGTTTGTAATGTCACCATATGCATGGCAAACCCACCGCCAGTTTCCATTGTGAGCCCAACAACACATGAGCATAACCTCCACCTTGTTCCAAGACTTGTAAATTTTACTTGCAATGCTTGTGGGACGGCAGGTGATCAAAGCCCTTATTTTTGTCTTCAATGCAATTTCGTGATTCATCGGGCTTGTATTGATTTACCCTGGGTGATAAATATCAATCGTCATAATCATCACATCTCTTACACTCGTCATCTTGGACACGGGAATTGGACATGTGGATTTTGTCGTAAAAGAGTAGATGGGTTTTATTGAGCTTATTATTGCTCAAAGTGTCCTAGCTATGCTGTTCATGCAAGATGTGCAACGAAAAATGATGTGTGGGACAAAGTAGAATTAGAAGAAACACCAGAAGAAGAGGAACTCGCGTCATTCGAAGTGGTAGATGAGAATCATATAAAGCATTTCAGCCATCGCCATATTTTAAGACTCAACAAGTATGGTAAGAGTATCCACGAAAGCAAACTTTGTGATGATTGTGTCTCCCAAATCAATGACTATTCGTTTTATGGTTGTGAGCGATGCGACTTTATTCTACATGAAACATGTGTTAGTCTTCCCAGACAGATAAGGCATGTCTCCAACAACATACCGTTCATTCTACAAACATATACATATAGAAAACGTTGTTCTGCTTGTTTCTAGCATTTCATCGGTTTCAAGTACGAACTTAAGTCTGGTTATGCTACTATAGATGTACATTGCAGTTCAATATTTGAACCATTTCTTCATGAAAGCCATCCACATCCTTTATACTACAAATTCATTAGTTTTATGGGGGATACGAAATGCTCTGCATGTGACGGAAATACCACCATGAGTATGTTGTGTTATGATGAGTGTGAGTTTCGGTTGGACTTCCGGTGTGCTACTTTGCCTAGAAAGGTAATGAGTCAAAGGTACGACGATCATCCTCTCTACTTGCCTTACGGTGAAAATAAGGAAAATGGTCAATTTTGGTGTGAGGTACGTGAAACAAAATTAGATCCAAAAGAATGGTTCTTGATAACATCGTTATTTTACCCATTTTAGCTATAGTTTTAGTATACATTTAGGAAGAGTTTAGTATGATTTCAATGCTTTAATCTCTATTATCGAGTATTTTAGGTTTCAAGAAGGTTTTACAGGTTTTATAGCAAAAAGGACCAAAAGGCAAGGAAAATACGTTTTAGGAAAGATTTAGAGTTTTGCAGTACGGGCAACGTTTGAAGAACTTCCAGAACTCACATTTTGACGTACTTGGTGTGTATCGAAATCTGGAAGATTCATCTTTCTCCTCGAAGTGGAATCAAGTCAATTTATTCACTCATCTGGAAGTTATTCCCGATTTTCCGAGACGTATCTTAAACCGACATAAGGAGAACCATCAAGCCAATGGGCTTTTTATTGAAGGCCTGACCAGCTACCACCCCCGCGGCCCAGTCAAAGTCTTCACCACGTTCTAGAAGCTTCCTACGCCGCCCCTTGCCATGCACTTAACAAGAGAAGACGTTTCTACCCTTACAAAACCTTAAACCTAGACAAAACCCTATAAATACTCTTCTAAGCCTTAGGGTTTAGAGTGTGCCTTCACCTGCCTCCAAAGTGATCATGACCAGAAGAACAGCCACGAACAGCAGCCCTCTCTCGTCCATCTCTTGAAGCTTTGAAGTTCACCAAACTCTTTTCTATTCTATTTACTTTGTTCTAGTTTTCTAAAGGAAGAAGATCTTACAACTTTGTTTGACAACCATTGAAGTAATATCTAAATCTCTTTTCTCTACTTATTCTTTTATGTTTATGAATTGTTTAAACCTTGCTTTGATGACTCCCTTAAACATGCTAGAGTAGTTTTCTAGGTGGGTTTAAAGGGATAATCAAAGGGGGAAGATGATCTTAGTTTAGGTGGCAATTTTTAGGGTTTGTTAGATTTAAATTCTGTTTATTCTATGCTTAAATTCTAAGTCTTTGCTTAATTCTTTAAGTTAGCCTCATGAACTAACTATGATCTAAAGTGCGTGTGCTTTGCCAAAAGCTTGCATGTGTGCTTGAACTAGCTTAGATGTGTGGGGATACATAGGAAGCACATACCCCTTACCTATGAAATTCCATGGATTAGAATCGAACTAGTTTTAAATGCTTTGATCTATGCGTCATTGCCTGCGACAGTTGAGTAACGGAGTGTAGTGATCTTAGACGGTTAGCTTGAGAACTTTAAGTTAACGGTTCATTAGTGTTTCGTAGTCCGAGTTTTAGATAAACAAACTAACCCTAAATTTTCCTAGATAGATAGATCATTGAACCCCTGCGATTCCCCTTGATGCCCAACACTTGTTTTATTATTTTGACTTGCTTTTATTTATGTTTATTTGCTTGCTACAACCGTGACAACCAAAACCCCCTTTTTATTGAGTCCTAGCCTTACATCTCTTCCGACGGATCCTCTGACCAACAACTCTCTCTCTGTGGGATCGATCCTTAAATACTACTACCGATTAGTTGTGCACTTGCAGCCATTGTGTGGTATTTTTAAGATAAAAGATTGAACTGAAAAACCACGCACATCAAGCTTTTTGGCGCCGTTGCCGGGGAGAGATGGTTCTTTACAAGAGTCTAGGAACTAGAGTAACGTCTAGGACACCTTTGCTGTTTAATTTTTCTTTTTGTTTTTCATTGTTTCAGGAGACCTTGAGGATAAACCTCGACGCTCTCCCAAGAGTTTTTGAGGAACTCACAATCGCACAGCTCATGTCACACTACCGAGCCACGGACGGAGACCCATCCGGTCCGCAAGCCCATTCGCTGCAAGGTTCACGCATTGGTCACTCTCGACCAACCATTGTACCATCACTTAGGCGACCTTGTCGCAGTTCTTTCACTCGACCATCTGGAGGCTGAGCACCACTTGGACCAGCTTACTGCCCAGATGACCACTCTTACACGTCGTACCACACGGATGTGCCATGCTTTGCAACGGACCAGTACCTTGATCCGCAAGAAGTCATGCAAGTCGATGTCAATGAAAACTTTTTCAATGACAATCGAAAACCAATCACTTCAAGGAGTTCTCACATTGAAGACAAGCTCATGAAGATGATGGAAGAACTTATATCAAGTCAAGAGGAGGCTGATAAAGTTTTCAATGCTAAATTGGATAAGATGAGTATTGAGTTTGGAGCTAAACTCGAAATTATAACCAAGGATGTCACACGCCTGGAGGAATCAATCAATGCCATCAACAACCAAGTTATAAATCATTTTGAGGATTTACAAGATCATGGAACAAAGCTTATCAATATGGGCTACACCATTGACACCATCGAGAGCCGCTTAGAATGGAAGGTTAAGGCCTTACAAGCCTTATTCAAAAACCCGGACGAACGCAACAACTGGAGCTATGATCAAGTATTTCAACCTGCTGATGCTGAAGAAGGATATGGAGCCTCACTTGAGTACCCAACCGATCCTAACAAGTCCAAGGAGTGGACTAGAGAAAAAGATTACCCAACCGATGACGAAGAAGCTTATTTCAAGGAGAGAGCTATAGAATATGAAGATTTGCCAAGAGAGAATGATGAGTCCTATGATCTATCATCTACTAAAGAAGATGGAGAAGAAGAAATCAAAGACTTCTACTGTTGCATGACATATCAGATCCCGAATGAAGAAGTTCCCGAAACCACAATTTTCGACAATATCAACACCAAGAGGAAGTTTTCTACCGAGGTAACCCTAGAACCCGACCATCTCCAGCACCATTTGAAGTTTATGAAGATTGGGAACCTGTCCCAAGTCACCGTCCATCACGTTTTCAAAGACCTTACCCAAGGACAGCCGAAACCAATTTAAACCATTCTTACCGAGACCCTTTCCGACTTCCACACCAAGTCTTTGAAGATAATTTTCGTAAGTCTACACAATAAAGAGCTGAAGAAGAGAAGATGTTGGACCTAATAAGTCAATTAGCTGATCTGCAAGATGAGACTATGAAGATGCTGCATGAGAAGCTTGACAAGATCGATTTTGATCTTTCAAGGAACACTACAACAAATATGGGTATTGATAGCAGATTATAATAGCACAATTTCTGTAACTGCTATTAAAAGCGAAATGAGAGTTTGTCAAATAGACTTATAGCATTGCACTAATACTATGCCTAAAAATCAATAAGCGCCAACACTTAGAAAATAAAATTACATTTTGGCGGTCTATGAACAAAACCAATACATTTCATAGAGTAAGGAAAAAAAGACAAAACAAAGAAGGCAAAAAAAAGACAAAACCTTCGAGTTCTCCATCGACTCGTTTGCTCGTCATCTCCGCGGACTCCTTTGCTCGCCGTCTCCGGAAATTCCATTGCTCGTCATCTCCGTCGAGTTCATCTTCTCCATCTCTCGCCATCTACGTCGATTTTATCTTCTCCATCTCTCGCCATCTACATCGATTTTAACTTCTCCATCTCTCGCCATCTACGTCGATTTTATCTTCTCCATCTCCGTCGATTTCATCCTCTAGATCTCTCGCCATCTCCGCCGACTCTATTGCTCGCCATCTCGATTCGATCTGTCTCACTCTCTTAATTCGCATCAGCTCTCCTCAGATCTGACTTTCAGGTGAGTTGAAAGTGAGTCCATAGTAGCAATACACAACAGTGTGTTTCGTTGGTTGCTGTAATTACAGTAGTGTGTCTTGTTAATAGGTGTGGGTTCTCAGATATCGGGGGAAGAATACAATCACTATAGAGGTTAGACACATCTATCGATTTCTTGGCCTTTTGTATCCTTTTGTAGTTGCAGTGTCTCTGTGATTGATTGTCGTAAATATGTTTAACTTGTGGTTATTGTTGCTTGTATCCTATACCGTTTGAACTGTGTCAAGGGAAAGTAGGATTTTTAAGAAAAATGTTGGACAAGGCATGGGTGCACTTATGCAGGTAAGTATAATTGTTAAAAGTGTTTTGTTTATGCATTTGGACTATTGTTGTGATACTTATTGCTTTTTCTTATACTTTTCTCTTACATGAACTCAAGGGTTGATTCTGCATATGAGAGTGGTGATCAATGTTTTGTTGAAGCTGTTAGTGCCAAATTAGCAGTTAATGGAAAGATAATTTGTCCTTGTGCCGGATGCCGCAATTTAGAGCGCCATACATGCAATGAGGTTGTGTCTCATTTAGTTATACATGGAATGGATGAGGCTTACAAGAGACGTACTGATTGGTTTCACCATGGAGATTCTGTTTGTTTGGTAGAAGGTCAAGATAAAGTGTGGAATGCTGAGATTCTGGGTTTATACGAAGCTGCTAAATGGTCTGATGAAGATTTAGCTTGTAAGGGTTCAGAATTATGTGAGGCTGCTAAGGGTGAGGATAGGCAAGAAGATGAGTTTTTAGCAAAACTTGTAGAAGCTGAAATGCCATTGTATCCAACGTGTGTGAATCATAGCAAGCTATCAGCTATAGTTACACTGTTTTGGATTAAAACTCAGAATGGCTGGTCAGACAAGAGCTTCGATGATTTACTGGAAACTTTACCAAAAATGTTACCTGAAGACAATGTACTGGACACATCAACCTATGACGTCAAGAAGTTTCTGAAATCTTTTGATATCATGCTTGTGTGAACGACTGCTGCTTATTCAGAAAGAAGCTGAAGAAGTTTGATACTTGTCCAAAATGCAAGTCTTCAAGATGGAAGACCAATATGCACACTGGGGAAATCAAAAAGGGTGTTCCACAGAAGGTTTTGAGGTACTTTCCAATTCTCCCTCGTCTGAAAAGGATGTTCAGATCGGAGAAAGTGGCTGCGGATTTGAGATGGCATTTCAATAACAAGAGCACTGACGGGAAATTGCGCCATCTAGTAGACTCAGTGACATGGAATTCAATGAATGACAAGTATCCTTCTTTCGCAGCTGAGAAGAGGAACTTGCGACTTGGGCTCTCTACTGATGGGTTTAACCCCTTCAACATGAAGAACAGCCAATACAGTAGTTGGCCTGTGTTGCTCGTTAACTATAACATGGCTCCTGACTTATGTATGAAGGAGGAAACATCATGCTTAGTTTGTTGATTCCTGGACCGCACCAACCTGGTAATTGTATAGATGTTTACTTAGAACCTCTTATAGAAGATTTAAATCATTTGTGGTCTAAAGGTGAGATAACTTGCGATGCATTTAGTAAAACAACTTTTACGTTGAGGGCGATGCTCATTGGACCATTAGTGATTTCCCAACATATGGAAATCTTGCTGGTTGCAAAGTAAAAGGTGAAATGGGTTGTCCTATATGTGGAAAGCACACATATAGTTTGTGGTTGAGTCATAGTAGGAAGTTTGTATATATGTGCCACCGAAAAAGTTTGTCTCCGTCACATAGATTTCGAGGAAAGAAGAGTTGGTTTGATGGTAAAGCAGAGTATGGAACAAAGGGAAGGATACTCTCGGGTAGAAATATTTCCATATTATTGAGAAACTACAAGAATGATTTTGGTAATAGAAAAGAGATTGGGAAAAAGAGATCTAGAGCTGCTTGTGACATACCATCTGATAACGAAGATGAATACAGTGAATCTGATGATGAAGAAGAAAACTTAGTAGAAAAAGATGAAGAGGAGTTATCTAGATGGAAGAAAAGATCAATATTCTTCACATTGCCTTATTGGGAGGTATGTAAAATACTTATAGAGTTTCCATTGTCATCACTTATAGAGTTTCCATTGTCATCACTTGTATATGACTTTCAACTGATTACTCTATTTTATGCTTTGTCTTGACAAGGAGCTCCCAGTAAGACATAACATAGACGTGATGCATGTGGAAAGAAATGTGTCTGCAAGCTTGATTGCCACATTGTTACATTGTGGCGATTCAAAGGATGGATTTAAAGCTAGGAAGGACCTCGAAACTCTTTGGCGGCCAACAAAAGAACTCTCAAATCTTCATGACTCTTTGAAGTCATTTGTAGCATGGCCAATCAACAGAGTTATAATCGAAGATTTAGGTACAGAGGCACCAGGTACAACATCTCCTCGCACGCAGTCACAAGTACCCACACCAGCAGCTCCTGTGAAGAGTTCATAACCACTTTCACAATCTCCTTCAAGTTCATCTCAGAAGGTAAATTTCAATGTTTTGTTACTTATAAAATATGTTATGATCGTTAGCACTGATGCCTTTGGTAAGCTCTGCATATTATTTATACGATGCAACATACTTCTCCGAAACGGATTGTAAAGGAGGATCAGAAGTGCAAACTGCTGGACATTACTGGTCAGAATATGGTTGTTGCAGAAGGACGCTGGTCTTCAAACAACCCAGATCAGTTAGTGCATTTTGTTCCCTTGGGTCATTATGCAGTTCGTGTGTGGATTGATGTAGTCAAGGTGCCTGATGCAAAGGTTTGGAGGCCAAATTCTGCTATTGAGTGTATGGAGGATGCTATTGGTAGCACTATAGCATGGCCTGAAGAAAATGTTGTCATCATTTGATGTCGAGTAAGAACCGTATGATTTTCTACTTTCTTTGTTGTGACAAATGAGACTTGTGTTCTTTGTTTGGGATTTCTGGAATTGGATAGTTTGCTCTTTGTGTATCATAACAATGTTTGATATTTTCTATTCTGGAATACAATTTCAGCTTTATCACAGGTTTCTATACTTTCAAATTGTAATTTCATTTGAATATGTTGTATAGGGAACGATTAATAGTAACAAGAAGACAAACCTAATTGATAGTTATAGCAGGCAGATGAAGTCATTGTACACTCACTTAGTAGCACATAATAAAAGCTACAACTCAGATACAAATAGCTCAACACCGATGCTAAGATAAAAAATCAAATGGTATTAACATAGAGCTACTAAAAATTAAATCATAGCAAGAAAAGATAGCTACGATTATCGTACATATAGCAAGCAAAAAGTATTATTATATATTTAAATATAGCACGATATATGTGTTATTAAACATTATAATATAGCTATTAATATATGCTATTAAATGATACCCTACGATAGCACCAGCCCAGAAACGATATCGTATATAGCCCCTCTATTATAGCGTCTATTTTAATAGCATTCATGAAAATGCTGTAATAACCATATCATAGCATTAATCGTATGCTATCAATACCCATATTTGTTGTAGTGGAAGATGGATGACATTGCTGTTAGAGTTAGAAGCATAGAGGATCAAAGATCTAAAGATGCTGCAACCATGGAGAGAAGACTCCATTGCCTTGAGGAAGAACAAGAGAGACATCTCAAGAGTGCCCAAGACAATGCTATCAACGTTAGAGACTTGGCCAATGAAGTTTCAGATTTAACAAAGGACCATGAGTCGAAGTGTGGAGCTTTAATCAACAAGGATATAGACACAAAGAAGCAAGTGGAGAAGCTCACAAACCGAGTTTATGAAGCTTAGAGGAAGATGCTTGGTCTGGATTTCGAACAAAAACATTTTGGAGAACTCATATCCGATGAGTTTACATTCGCAAAGGAGAGCCATAAGGAGTTTGGAGCTGAACAAAAGGAGATGAACCAAGATCTTGCTGATAAGATTGAGGATCTAACCTCACGTGTTGCTGGACACAAGAAGGAAAGAGCTCGATCCGATGAGGAAGAAGAGGAGGAAAAGGAAACCCTATTCGAAAAAGGAAAACAGTTTAGTTTCCTTTTTGAAAAAGGAAAACTTTCTTGTACTTCAACACAAGAGAATTTCGTGGAGAACAAGCAACAAGGTTCAATGGAGGTCGAAACCTGCAACCTCAACTCACACGAAATCTCACATCAAGGAGAAGAATCAACACCCAAAGTCGTTTGTAACACCATTACAACCTTCAAAGGACTCCAACCTTTGCAAGAACTTGAAGAAGGGGAGATTTATGAAGAAGAAGATGAGCCATTCAAGGGAACACAATTCCAATATGAACCACGTTGTCTCACCCTCTTGAACAACCGTTGGTACCCACGCATGATAAGCCTAAGAGATCTAGGCGATTTCAATCGAGCTGTAGGAAGACTTCCCCAAGGTACCACTTTTGAAAAAGCTTGTTCTATTTATCATATTGACCGGTTCTTTATTGAGAGTTGTGAGTCAAGGAAAGAGATGAAGGAGCTATATGATCAAGCCTTACACTACCCACGGTCGTTCAACACACTGCACAAAGTGGAGAGCCCTGGCCGATTCCTTATTACTTGTTCTATCAATGGTGTTAAATTCGAAGATGCATTATGAGATTCCGGTTCATGTACTAACATCATGTCAACCGATGCTGCTAAGAAGATAGGCTTGAGAAACTTACAACCATCGGACATACGCATAGGACTCGCCAACTCCTCATTCAGAATACCTGAAGGAATGGTCCGAGACATTCATGTAAGAGTTGGAATCTGCAATGTTCCAACCGACTTTCAAGTTATCAATGCTGAGAAAGGGAGGTTTACACCACTTATCCTTGGAGGAACATTCTTAGCCACAGCCGGAGCCGTCATGTACTGGCCTAACCGAAGAATGACTCTCACCAACATCAATGGAGACATTTTCTATGAAGCTAAATCATTCAACCCGCCTACTCGGAGGTGCAGTGAAGAAAATTATACTAAGGAGTTGCCTGATAACTTTGATGGAGGAAGATCGAAGAGATTTTGTCTAAGGACAACCCACTCTCCTAACCCTGCTTGAGAAAGCAACAAACGTCGAGCCAACGACGTTAAACAAGCGCGGTTCTTGGGAGGCAACCCATGTCTAGTAAGTTTTTATTTTTAGGATCTATTTTTTTTTACTATTGATATTTTTGCATTTTAGTTTCAGGTTTTTATAACAAAAAAAAAAAAAAAAAAAAAAAAAAAAAAAAAAAAAAAAAAACAATTTG
>NC_025690.1:11298399-11302121 GCF_000633955.1 Camelina sativa | reverse complement strand
CACAAAAGCCAAAAAGAATGGAAGAAGAAGACCCATGGATTGGCAATGCACACTATGACTAGTGGCAAGCACCACCTACTGACCGGCCATGTTCAACTTGACCGATGCAAGCCGAAGGCGAAGGATCATCACAATCCTCATGTGATTGATGCCGAGAGTCCCCACCAGCCATACCAGCCGTAGCCGATGCCATGTCCTATGTTAACTGTCCCCTGTACCATGTACCACACCACCTTACCAGCTGCTGTCCGCGATCGTTCACTTGTGTACCGCAAGACAAATCTAAGCCAACATTATCCTACCACCTACCATCACCATTATTTTACTTAGGTAAGTTTTTGTTATTTTATTTTCTCATTATTATTGATGGTTTTAGGTTTTTGTTTCAAGGAGGATGCATTTAGAGATATATCAAACACAATTCGATTAAACTTAGCCTAGTTCAAACTCGATGTCAAGCAACCAAAGGAAGTTACAAACGGTTAGTCACCACATTTTCATTCCACAGCCAAACTCTAAGACAAATTTTGGGCAACCAATAAATGTCTAAGAGTCGACAAACATCATTCCATCAAGGTGACATTGTTCTTAATCCCTACACTTTTCCTTATGATTTTTAATCCTCATCTCTTACTCTTTTCCCACCGAGGACGGTGTGATTTAAGTCTGGGGGGAAGGATGTTCCATCCTATACTAATGCTACTTTCTATTTTGTTGACTTGAGACCTTTTTTCCACTTTTTACATCAATAATTTTGACATTTTTATCGAGTCACATTTTTTTTATTGAGTCAAAACTAGTAGGGGATTATGATCTTATTCTAACGGTTTATTTGATTTGGATTAACACTCTTATGATTCTTGATTATGCTTGACAACAGAACCAAAGTTTGGAAAGACTGTGAGCCGACTCAACAATCCCCCAAGTCCCTATTCGATGGATATTCAGATGATCTAACGTTGTCTCTAACTTTTATAGGACCTAAACCGGACTTAATTATCAAGCCCTGGGAATTGGTATACATTGGACTAGATCTCTACATTCAAGCCACACAAGACATTGCACTTCTTCAAAAGTATGTTCCCCTCTCTCTTCCCTTCAATACCCTAAAAAAAAAAAAGGAATAAAAGATGAGATGATTTTGATCAGTTTAGAGGGGTAGGTAAATTACCTGTGACCTCATTATTCTACTCTTGATTCAAATGATCACACAAAGCTTGGAAGCGAGGGGTAGGTAAATTACCGATGACCCCAGTATTCGCCCACACCTTTGATTAAAAAAAAAAAAAGAAGTGAGAAAAGGGAGAGGAAAAGAATCATACGAAGAAAGTCTTGGCTTAAAGAGAGTCTGCAAGCCATTGATCGATTTTCCCTTGGTAAGATTTCACTTTTTATTATTGCTTAATTTATGTACAGAGATGACAATGGAGATTCTGGAGACTCTAAAGAATTGTGGGATCAAGGAGCATTGATGACTCTCATGGTGGATTACAAATGGAAGTTCCTAATGTCAAGGCGAAGAAGAGTGCAAGGACAATATCCCCAAAGATAAGTGAATTCCCATTTTTCAAAACCTTTTTTCCATGATTTATTCTGATTATTTGCTTGAGGACAAGCAAAGTCTAAGTCTGGGGAGTTGATAACATCATTATTTTACCCATTTTAGCTATAGTTTTTGTATGCATTTAGGAAGAGTTTAGTATGATTTCAATGCTTTAATGTCTATGATCAAGTATTTTAGGTTTCAAGAAGGTTTTACAGGTTTTATAGCAAAAAGGACCAAAAGACAAGGAAAATACGTCTTAGGAAAGATTCAGAGCTTTACAGTACATGCAACGTTTGAAGAACTTCCAGAACTCAGATTTTGACGTACTTGGTGTCTATGGAAAGCTGGAAGAGTCATCTTTCTCCTCGAAGTGAAATCAAGTCAATCAATTCACTCATCTGGAAGTTCTCCCGATTTTCCGAGACGTATCTTAAACCGACGTAAGGAGAACCATCAAGCCAATGGGCTTTTTATTGAAGGCCTGACCAGCTACCACCACGGCGGCCCAGTCAAAGTCTTCACCACGTTCTAGAATCTTCCTACGCCGCCCCTTGCCATGCACTTAACAAGAGAAGACGTTTCTACCCTTACAAAACCCTAAACCTAGACAAAACCCTATAAATACTCTTCTAAGCCTTAGGGTTTAGAGTGTGCCTTCACCTACCTCCAAAGAGATCACGATCAGAAGAACAGCCACAAACAGCAGTCATCTCTCGTCCATTTCTTGAAGCTTTGAATTTCACCAAACTCTTTTCTATTCTATTTATTTTGTTCTAGTTTTCTAAAGGAAGAAGATCTTATAACTTTGTTTGACAACCATTGAAGTAATATCTAAAACTCTTTTTTCTATTTATTCTTTTATGTTTATGAATTGTTTAAACCTTGCTTTGATGATTCCCTTAAACATGCTAGAGTAGTTTTCTAGTTGGGTTTAAAGGGATAATCAAAGGGGGGAGATGATCTTNTGTATGCATTTAGGAAGAGTTTAGTATGATTTCAATGCTTTAATGTCTATGATCAAGTATTTTAGGTTTCAAGAAGGTTTTACAGGTTTTATAGCAAAAAGGACCAAAAGACAAGGAAAATACGTCTTAGGAAAGATTCAGAGCTTTACAGTACATGCAACGTTTGAAGAACTTCCAGAACTCAGATTTTGACGTACTTGGTGTCTATGGAAAGCTGGAAGAGTCATCTTTCTCCTCGAAGTGAAATCAAGTCAATCAATTCACTCATCTGGAAGTTCTCCCGATTTTCCGAGACGTATCTTAAACCGACGTAAGGAGAACCATCAAGCCAATGGGCTTTTTATTGAAGGCCTGACCAGCTACCACCACGGCGGCCCAGTCAAAGTCTTCACCACGTTCTAGAATCTTCCTACGCCGCCCCTTGCCATGCACTTAACAAGAGAAGACGTTTCTACCCTTACAAAACCCTAAACCTAGACAAAACCCTATAAATACTCTTCTAAGCCTTAGGGTTTAGAGTGTGCCTTCACCTACCTCCAAAGAGATCACGATCAGAAGAACAGCCACAAACAGCAGTCATCTCTCGTCCATTTCTTGAAGCTTTGAATTTCACCAAACTCTTTTCTATTCTATTTATTTTGTTCTAGTTTTCTAAAGGAAGAAGATCTTATAACTTTGTTTGACAACCATTGAAGTAATATCTAAAACTCTTTTTTCTATTTATTCTTTTATGTTTATGAATTGTTTAAACCTTGCTTTGATGATTCCCTTAAACATGCTAGAGTAGTTTTCTAGTTGGGTTTAAAGGGATAATCAAAGGGGGGAGATGATCTTAGTTTAGGTGGCAATTTTGGTTTGTTAGATTTAAATTCTGTCTATTCTATGCTTTAATTCTAAGTCTTTGCTTAATGCTTTAAGTTAGCCTCATGAACTAACTATGATCTAAAGTGTGTGTGCTTTGCCAAAAGCTTGCATGTAAGCTTGACCTAGCTTAGATGTGTGGAGAGACATAGGAAGCACATACCCCTTACCTATGAAATTCCATGGATTAGAATCGAACTAGTTTTAAATGCTTTGATCTATGCGTCATTGCCTGCGACAGTTGAGTAACGGAGTGTAGTGATCTTAGACGGTTAGCTTGAGAACTTTAATTTAACGGTTCATTAGTGTTTCGTAGTCCGAGTTTTAGATAAACAAACTAACCCTAAACT
>NC_025690.1:11295814-11297349 GCF_000633955.1 Camelina sativa | reverse complement strand
ACAACTCTCTCTCTCTCTGTGGGATCGATCCTTAAATACTACTACCGATTAGCTGTGCACTTGCAGCCATTGTGTGGTCTTTTTAAGGTAAAAGATTGAAGTGAAAAACCACGCACATCAGTTCTATACATGTAATCTCATTTTGCATGTCTCATGTGTTGTGGGAGACTTCTCATTTAACATACCAGGGCACGTTTCCTTGGACGAAAGCTCAAATGGAGAAGTGGTACGCAACACTTCTATTTGTAGGCCTCATTGCTTCAAGTGTTCTTCAAGATGCAAGCTTCCTTATATTCTTCAAGTGAAGATTTTTTACTATCGTTCTAAGAAGTGTTTTGAGAACCCTCGCGAGTATTGGGATCATGATTACTACTAAATTGTGTTAGTTCTTCACGAGCATTGTGTGGTACGTAACGTAACAAATGGTATAGTATTGTAGTTTTTCTTATGTTCTACCTTAATTGGATTATAATAGGGAAAAATGTCATAAAAAGTCTGAACTTTACAAAAAAGGTGAAAAAAATTCAAGTGAAGGGCTTTTACTATTGTTCTAAGAAGTGTTCTGAGAACCCTCGTGAGTATTGGGATCATGATTACTACTAAATTGTGTTAGTTCTTCACGAGCATTGTGTGGTACGCAGTGGCAGAGCCAGAAAATCAATCCACCAGGGTCATATTTTTTTAAGCAAAAAAAAAAAAAAATTAAAACCATAAAATTGTCATTACAACTACAACAGATGCACTCGACGTTTGTTCACTCATATATTGGAATCGTCTTATCACTGATTCGTTTGTGATAGTGTTAAATATCTGTTTTTCAATAAAACAAACAAGACAATCACTTAAAAATACATCACCAATACGATTACGCAAGGTTGTCTTCACAAAAGTCATTGCAGAGAAACATCGTTCGACGGTTGCAGTCGCAACAGGGAGAATCAGAGATAGCTTCAGAAGACGATATACCAAAGGATGTGAAAGATGTTTTCTTGTCTCCACCATCACACGTGCAAGATCACTAAGACTTTTTAAATCTGTAAACCTTTCATCTCTTTGCACATTATCAAGATATATCTCAAGTTGCAGATCAAGAGATTTACGCTCCATAAAGCTAAAATCTTCTGGATAAAACTCAGCCAATCTCATGAGCAATGACTTATCAAACTGCCGAAAAGAATCTATTGGACTCAAGGATGATATGCAAACAAGTAGTTCAGAATTTACCTCATCAAAACGATCATTAAACTCTTGAAGTTGCATATCTAAGACATTGTAGAAACAGTCCACCTTATAGTGATGCAAGTTGGTTATGCCGGTCTTTTTCTTTGGTCTTCTTGAGTCAACAAAATCTTCCTCCATTATGACCAGCCCAATGTCATTTTGCTCACAAAATGAACTAATTTTAGCCATAAAAGCATCCCATCCATCATCTCTAAGCTTTTGCAACTGACTTTTAGTTGATTCCACCAATGAAATAGCATTCAAGATATCTTGGTCTTTTCTTTGTAAAGCCTTTGATAAACTATCAGTGAGAC
>NC_025690.1:11292744-11294503 GCF_000633955.1 Camelina sativa | reverse complement strand
AACCACATTCAACAAAACAGAAATCATGTCAAAAAATTCTCCAACTTCAAAATGCTTTTTTGCTACTGCCATGACAACTAGTTGTAGTTGATGAGCAAAACAATGAACATAATAAGCTGAGCTGCTTTCTTTCAAAACCAATGATCTTAGTCCATTGAATTCTCCTTTCATATTACTAGCTCCATCATATCCGTGTCCTCTCACCTTTTTCATACTCAATCCATACTTCACAAACAAAGAATCAATAGCACACTTCAAAGATAAAGAAGATGTCTCCTTNCTGTTGTCTTTTGGTGGAGTCTGTGCCTTCATCCTGAATATACTCAAGAACTTTAACTACAAAAGAAAACAACTCAACAAGTCGCAGTAAAGTCTTATAATGTGAACCCCAACGAGTATTTCCAGGCCTTTGAAGAGAAATTTCTTGATTCAACCCAGTTCCAGTCTTAATTTCACCATTGTTAATCCCTTCTTCCACTATTTTTCTGTAGTTTTCCCTGATCATATCTTTTCTCTTGCAAGAAGCTCCAACCACATTCAACAAAACAGAAATCATGTCAAAAAATTCTCCAACTTCAAAATGCTTTTTTGCTACTGCCATGACAACTAGTTGTAGTTGATTAGCAAAACAATGAACATAATAAGCTGAGCTGCTTTCTTTCAAAACCAATGATCTTAGTCCATTGAATTCTCCTTTCATATTACTAGCTCCATCATATCCGTGTCCTCTCACCTTTTTCATACTCAATCCATACTTCACAAACAAAGAATCAATAGCACACTTCAAAGATAAAGAAGATGTCTCCTTCACATGAATAACACCAACAAATCTTTCTTTGACTATCACATACTTATCAACAAAGCGAAAAACCATTGCCATTTGCTCCTTGTCTGATACATCAGCAGATTCATCTACCAGCAAACCAAAGACATCATTATCAATTTCTTCAATAATAGATTTAGTTACCTCTTCTGCAAAGCAATGCACAATGTCCTTTTGAATTGGAGGAGATGTCATCTGATTGTTTTTAGGAGCATTATTCAAGAAAACTTTTTTTACAACCTCATTCTGACCAGCGGTATACTTCAGAAGCTCTAAGAAATTACCTCTATTGGTTGACTCATCTGACTCATCATGACCACGAAATGGTAATCCTTGATGTAACAAATGTCTAGAAACATCAATGGAAGCATTCAGTCGAATTCTGTAATCATTCTTCACAACATCGCTTTGTTTATGAAGAGCATGTTTGATAGACTAACCTTGCCTCATCAAATACTCACATTTTCTTTTGGCATTGTTGTGAAAACTGTTCACATCAGATCCCGCATGTTGATTCAACCCCTGCAACCCCTTATTCCAACCACAAAAAACAGTTGATACAAAGCAATCACTCCCACCTTGATTTTGAGCTTGATCTCTGAATAAGTAACAACACAAGCAAAAATCTGTATCTTCCTCCACACTATATTCCAACCAATCACCATACATATCAAACCACTTTAGATTAAAACGTCGAAGCACCCCTCCAATTGCTGTTTGTTTAAAACGGTGACCACGAGGTTGACAAGGTCCTCTAGTCAAATATTTGCGCCGTACTTCATCTCTTTGATTGGGATGATAGCTTATAATTCTTTTCCTCTTCGCTGGATCCCATGGCAAATCATCCAAATCAATATCAAATGGTGGAGTTTTTCTTTTCACGACGAAGCGATCCATTATGTTTATTGTTTCCTACACACAAAAATCAAAATCATA
>NC_025690.1:11275977-11292711 GCF_000633955.1 Camelina sativa | reverse complement strand
CCCTGCAACCCCTTATTCCAACCACAAAAACCAGTTGATACAAAGCAATCACTCCCACCTTGATTTTGAGCTTGATCTCTGAATAAGTAACAACACAAGCAAAAAGCTTTATCTTCCTCCACACTATATTCCAACCAATCACCATACATATCAAACCACTTTAGATCAAAACGTCGAAGCACCCCTCCACTTGCTGTTTGTTTAAAACGGTGACCACGAGGTTGACAAGGTCCTCTATTCAAATATTTGCGCCGTACTTCATCTCTTTGATTGGGATGATAGCTTATAATTCTTTTCCTCTTCGCTGGATCCCATGGCAAATCATCCAAATCAATATCAGATGGTGGAGTTTTTCTTTTCACGACGAAGCGATCCATTATGTTTATTGTTTCCTACACACAAAAGTCAAAATCATATAAGAGTGAGTAACGATTAACACAAACAGAGCTATCAAAATCATATAAAGAGTGACAATTAACACCAACAGATAGGTAAATTTACTAAAGTAGAAACTAAAACAAAGCAAAATCACAATTTTTTAGAAGATTAACACAAATAGAGCTTAGGAAATTTATTTTTAATATTAGACAGTATTAAACTTAGTTAAGGAAATTTATTATACAAAAAAATTATATTCAAGTACCTGGAAATCTAATCTTAGAACTCTTAAGTTTTGGAACAAAGAAGAAGAAAGCTCATATCACACTATCTGAAATTTGAAAAAGAACAAAGAAGAAGAAGCTGAACAGTTTTTCGTTTTTATGCCCACGTAGGTAGACAAAAAAAAACAGAATATTAGATGGGCTCTTAAACAATCAGTTTGTATATTTACTAAAATTAGTTGGGCTCAATATTTCATACCGAAAGCCTTAAACTTAAAGCCTTTTGTGTTTTAATATTTCACGTGGGTCAATTATAATATTGCACAAAATTTCACTGGGTCAATTGTATTATTGCATAAGGGTCAATTTTTTTTTTTCATAAAAATTCCACTAATTTTTAGAATTTCATCAGGGTCAATTGAACCTGGTAATGCTTCACTGGCTCCGCCACTGGTGGTACGTAACGTAACAAATGGTATAGTATTGTAGTTTTTCTTATGTTCTACCTTAATTGGATTATAATAGGGAAAAATGTCATAAAAAACCTGAATTTTATAGAAAAGGTGAAAAAAGCATCAACTTTAAATGTGTTGAAATAAATCTCCAATTTTGATTGACTTTTTAGTTTAATCATAAACTTTCGTTGACTTTGCCAAATAAGGCACGTCCTTAAATCATCTAACGGAATAAGTTAACAGGATTAAATTTCTATCAAAAGATTCTGTTAAATTACAAAACGACGTCGTTTTTAATTTTTGTAAAAATTAAAAAGAGAGGATTCGAACCACTAACCTCTAAGCAGAAATGAAGGTGTTATAACCAACAGAGCTTAACTGTTTAATTGACATTGGTGAACAAAGACATATACTTATCCATCGTATGTTGCCTAGAGTCTTTTTCATCAACTTGGTTACATTCACCAAGCTGGGCAAGTCTTCATCTTCAAATTGGTCGTATTCACTATTCACCAAACTGACTCAACTCCCTTGATTAGTTTCTTAATCTTCCAAATCTCAATGTTCATATTCGATTCTTCTGCCATTTTTTTGTTTCTCTCGAGGTCGGAGATGTGTACTTTGACTACACAAAAATACAAAATCAAAGCAAATTTGAAAAAAATGTGTACTTTGAAGAACGTCAATTTCATATCCAAATCGAATTAGGGTTTCAACTGAAGTAAAAATCGAAGCTTTTAACAAAGTCGAATACGGCGAACAGAGTGAATTAATTATGCAAAGAGATTGAAACCGCAGCAATATTGAGTGCTCCTTTCAGCGTATCAATGGAGATTACGGTGACTTCCCTGAGAAGAAGACTCATGCAACACACAATAGAAATAATAAAAGCATTTGTTAATTAAAGTCAACAAAACAATTTAGCTCAGCTGGTTCGTTAGTTTATTTTCTTCCTAGAGGTATGCGGTTTGATTTCCATTTATGTAACTTTTTAAAAAAATTCAAAACGACCTCGTTTTATGATTTAACAGAATCTCTTCATAGAAATTTAATCTCGTTAACTTTTTCGATTGATGATTTAACGACGTGCCTTATTTGACAAAATCCACTAAAGTTTATGATTAAACTAAAAAGACAATCAAAATTGAAGATTTATATCAACACATCCAGAGTTCATGCTTTTTTCCACCACTTTTGCAAAGTTTAGACTTTTTATAACATTTTTCCCGATTATAATATAATAAGTCCTTTACTTACTTGCTTAACAAAGAACCAAATAATTATCGAATATATTGCCGTACTGGTGTCTGATTTGGGATCTCACCGGAATACTGGTGGACCTCCGGTGGCCGCCGTGGAAGAAAATTATTCCCGGCGCAAAAATATGCTGAGTAAAAAACTTAGATCAACCCAATTGAAAGCTATTCAAATATGGGCCTGATCCAAAAAAGCCCATTTTGTTACCACGTGATTGGCACGTGTAAACCAACCACGGAAGTAGCAGAGAAACTAGTGGTGGCATCGGCAAGTAAAGAAGCCCCTCTTCTTCTCTTTTATGTTTTTCTTTGGGAATTTTCCCGGGAACACATCGGAAAAAAGCTTAATCACCGGAAAATGTTTCTATCTCATCCTCCTCAAGTAATACAACCGACTTACTACAATACAGCTAACTTCTTACCTCGCTGTCCTCTGAAGCCACCGTTGTGCTCCGTTGCTTTAAACAATCCTTCGACTTCCTCCGGCACCGGAGCTAAAATCTCTAATAATCAGCTAATTCAATCGTTATGCAAAGATGGTAAGCTTAAACAAGCGCTTCGCGTCTTGTCTCAGGAATCAAGCCCGAGTCAGCAGACTTACGAGCTTCTGATTCTCTGCTGCGGTCATCGGAGCTCTCTTTCTGATGGTCTACGCGTTCACCGACATATTCTGGACAATGGGTCTGATCAAGATCCTTTTTTGGCTACGAAGCTAATTGGTATGTATTCGGATTTGGGTTCTGTGGATTATGCACGGAAGGTGTTCGATAAAACGCGTAAAAGAACTATATATGTCTGGAACGCTTTGTTTCGGGCGCTTACGTTAGCGGGTCATGGAGAAGAAGTGTTGGGTTTGTATTGGAAGATGAATAGGATTGGAGTTGAGTCAGATAGGTTCACATACACTTATGTCCTCAAGGCTTGTGTTGCATCGGAATGCACGGCGAATTGTCTGACGAAAGGGAAAGAGATTCACGCGCATCTCACCCGACGCGGTTACAATTCGCATGTTTATATCATGACTACGTTGGTGGACATGTACGCTCGATTTGGCTGTGTGGATTATGCTAGCTATGTGTTTTGTGAAATGCCTGTCAAAAACGTTGTTTCTTGGAGCGCAATGATTGCCTGCTATGCAAAGAACGGGAAAGCTTTTGAAGCTCTGAGGACTTTCCGTGAAATGATGACAGAGACCAAAGATTCATCTCCTAATTCTGTGACTATGGTGAGTGTGCTTCAAGCTTGTGCTTCGCTTGCGGCTTTAGAGCAAGGGAGATTGATTCATGGGTATATACTCAGAAGGGGGCTTGACTCCATATTGCCGGTGATCAGTGCTCTTGTGACGATGTATGGTAGATGTGGTAAGCTCGAAGTGGGACAAAGAGTATTTGATCGAATGCATGACCGGGATGTTGTATCTTGGAATTCCTTGATATCGAGCTATGGTGTTCATGGGTATGGAAGGAAAGCGATTCAGATATTTGAAGAGATGCTCGCCAATGGGGCTATCCCAACTCCCGTAACATTTGTTAGCGTTTTGGGAGCTTGCAGTCACGAGGGTCTTGTTGAAGAAGGAAAAAGACTGTTTGAATCAATGTGGAGAGACCATGGGATAAAACCACAAGTCGAGCATTATGCTTGTATGGTTGATCTGTTAGGTCGGGCGAATAGGTTAGACGAGGCAGCAAAGATGGTTCAAGACATGAGGACTGAACCGGGGCCTAAGGTTTGGGGTTCCCTTCTCGGGTCTTGTAGAATTCACGGAAATGTTGAGCTTGCAGAGCGGGCAAGTAGAAGGCTCTTTGCACTGGAACCAAAAAATGCAGGAAATTATGTGTTGTTGGCAGACATTTACGCGGAAGCTCAGATGTGGGATGAGGTTAAGAGAGTGAAGAAGCTCTTAGAACACCGGGGACTCCAGAAGCTGCCTGGTCGGTGCTATATGGAAGTGAGGAAGAAAATGTACTCGTTTTTCTCGGTGGATGAGTTTAACCCTCTTATGGAACAGATTCATGCTTTCTTGGTTAAGTTAGCCGAAGATATGAAGGAGAAAGGGTACATACCGCAGACGAAAGGAGTTCTGTATGAGCTTGAGACGGAAGAGAAAGAGAGGATAGTGTTAGGACACAGTGAGAAACTGGCGTTGGCGTTTGGACTGATAAATACATCAAAAGGAGAGCCCATCAGAATCACGAAGAACTTGCGTTTGTGCGAGGACTGTCACTTGTTTACAAAGTTCATCTCAAAGTTTATGGAGAAGGAGATTCTAGTTAGAGATGTGAACCGGTTTCATAGGTTCAAGAATGGAGTGTGTTCTTGTGGAGATTACTGGTAATACTTGTGGGACTTATACGATTGCTTGTGTATAATAAGCAAGGGAGAGATCTTGACCAGAGTTCTTGGACTTAGTCAGGCCAAAGAAATAACGAACAGGTTAGGCTTAGCAAATTCCTGTGATATATGTCAACAAATCGGTTGGGATCATTGTTACAATCATATTGTTTCTCAATAAACAGAAAAAGTGTGTTCATTTCACTCTGCCTTTGGTTCGAAATCCAAACATGCGTTTACTATGTAAGCTTCTGCTTCCTGTATAGTAAGTAGGCTGAAGTCGCTCGCTGCTTCATCCTGATTAAGCTACTGATTAAGCTACAGGTACAGGTTTAGTGAATCGTGTTGTTTGAACCAGGTAGTAAGATTCAGATGGCTTACACGCGAAAAGGCCCAAAATTGAAAACAAACGCAAAAGAAAAGGAAAATTGTAAAAAAAAAAATAGAAATTGACCCAAATTGACCAAACGGTTCACGCTATATAGGATCAAAGCATGCATTATAAACAAAAAATACACACAAAGTATTCATTGTCTAAGAACACAAACACAATAGAGAGAGATTAAAGATGCCAGAAGCTGCGATCTTATTATTGGCGTTTTCTGCAAGTTTCTGGGTTTTGGTAAGCTATTCTAGAGGCGGCAATCATAATGTTTCAGAGAAATTTCATACCAGACCAAGCGGCATAGGAACTGGTTCGGTTTGCGTCATAATCTTAGCCCTAATGGCTGTGATGCTCATAAACAACAACGCTCAACAAATTCACCATGGCATCAACGAACAAACTGATGGGATTTGGATTCTTTTAATCATCATATTCTGTCTCTTCATGCTTTATCTCAAAGGCGTTTTTTGATTTCTCTGTTTTTTTTGTTTTCTACGAATGTGATTTAATTTGCTTCATATTGTGTTTTTTTCCTTTTTCTTGAATTCTATAAGTCAGAATTGACTCGATGTGAATCAAATTAATAAATTTTGTTATCATAAGGGATTCAAAGAGAGAAGAGAACAATAATGGATTTATATATAGTTATCATATGATTACAGAGATTTAACTTGAAACACAAGGGAAAAAAAAAAGGAAACTGTACGGAACTCCAAAACGGCATCTTTTATGGCGTTTTCAGTCATCGTCCATGTAGATGGTCTCTTGCTTAAACAGTCCTCCAAACACTTTCCTCACCTCTTTCTCCGGCTTCGTCGGCCGCTCTTCCTTCGGTTTGGATGCAAACGGAGATGTTGCAGCGGGTTTAGCGTTACTCTGTTTCACCACTGCTTTCTTGGGTGGCAAGTTTCGAGCTTTCGCCTGTCCTCTGACCGTAGCAACCTGTACTTTAGACGTCTCTGAAGCGTTCTGAACCGCGGTAGCAAACTGAGAACCAAGATTATTCCAGGAGAGACCTGAGCCGATATCTTTCGCCTTGTTAAATAGACCGTCCACTGTGATTCCCACGGCTTCTGCTTTCTGTTGCGCATCCTCAGCTAAGCTAGCAGCTTCTGCTTCTTTCTCAGATAGCTTTTGCATTTGTTTCTCAAACTCTTTCGCTGCTTCCGCTGCCTCTCGGGCTTTCTCAGCTGCGACTTTAACTTCTTCCTCAGCTCTTGCCCTTGCGAGCGCGTCTGCGAACACTTTTCTCCTCCCATCTTCCGGGATTACACTATCACATATTCATAGACTATTTCATTAAATGAAATTGACACAAAACAATAAGCCAAACTATAAACTCGAGGACTCATTACAACAATGTCTGTTGAATCAATCAACAAGAGGACTCATTTACCTAAAAAGCTCATCTATTGGCCTCGAGGCTGCTGATGGATCTGTAGAAACTTCCACCACCTGAAAAAAGGACACACTGATAAGATGCAGGGACTGAATTGTAAAAGAGATAGTCACACGTGTGAGGAGAGCTGAATCTATTTGGGATCATGTGCAACAAAGTTCACACGTGAGAGATGAGGAAAGTTGCCTAGGAGGCTAAGAAGAACCTAGAAGATGATTAAGCTATATAAATAAAGAGGGGAAGCATCACAAGGGGATATGATGAATGTTGTGAGGGGTTAGCCGACATGAGGCTGCTTGGGAAGAGAGGAACCCGAGGGATGTGAGCGAGGGTTGCCGATCTTATCTTTCACTTTGTTCTTCATTTCTATCTTGTAATCTGAGAGTTATTGAACCTTTTGAGTTTGCATTTACATGTTAATGGAGGTTTAATGGAGTTTCCCTAAGGTTAAGCTTTTGTTCATGGAGTTTACTAGTTAGAAGCTTAACACACACACAAAACTAATGCCATCAAGATTTTGAGCGAATAAACGGAAAAGGTTATATCAACGGCTACAATATAGTGTCTGCATCTGTATGAACAATTACAAACTTGACGAGTAAGTTACTTGTGCTGTATGTACCTTATTTTCTGCCACGGCCGTGTTAGCAAAAATGTCTGCAACCAAAGACGCAATCTTCAACTTGGGGACCTGGTCGCAAACAGAACACCAAACAAGTTAATAACCACATTAATCGAAACCAAGCTATAACCAAATGATTTCATTTCAATGTGATGTAATACTAATAATCCCTTTTTTTATGGCATACATTACATTACTTTGTAGGCCTCGGACGAAGTACTCCCACTGCCGCTGTTACTCCCTTCAGCTGAAACGACGACGTTGTAAGATTTCTCCTGGGAGAAATCCTCAGTCAAGCTCGTCTTTATGAGTGTGTACGCCACATCGGTTTGAGCTACTTTGTCAATGAGGTCAGAGATAGTCAATGGCTGAGATTTTGCGAAAAGGTTGCCGAAAAACGAAGTAATCCCGTCTAGAACGTTGTACGTGGATCCGCTGATGCTCCCGTCGTACACGATTGCTACATGGTTTACGCCAGCAAGCTCAGCCGCTTGTACCACGAGCAACGCGTCTGAGGTCGAGACTTGGTCTTCAGGACCGTTCTCTGTTGCCCCTACAGTAACCACAACTTTGGTCGCGTTTCCAATCGCTTTTGCGATTGATTCAGCGTCTTGAAAAGGGGATTGAACTGCGTTTAGCCTCTTGACTTCGTCCTTTGATAAAATCTGTTGAAAAGTTGATCCGTCAAACAATGAATCAAAACGATAAACGCCACCCGAGTTGCATGCCAAGTCAGCAAAATCAAAAACCAAACCGTGCTTTTTATATCGCTAATTAAATCATCGCTGTCTTAAAATCTGAAGTGCGATTGCGACCAAAAATCAAGATCATCATTAAAACGTTTAGATTATAGGAATCGTGGGACTTAAAAAAAAAAAACAAGCGGACCTTGTAAGTAGCCGCAACACGAGCAAGGTCTTGGGCGGCTCCAAGGTCAGGAACACCGGCTCGAACGCTAAATCCTCGTTGTAAGAGCGTTTGAGCTATGCGTATACCAGCTTGTCCCGTAGCACCGGCCACGAAAACCGTACCAGGATCTTTCTTTCTGTTATTACCAAACACTAAAGCGGTCGAAGGGTTTGTCACCACCGGCATGAGTGACTTCATGTCCGGTAACTTACCGAAATCGAACCGGAATGGTTTCGAATCTGACGATTTCNTCAGGACCGTTCTCTGTTGCCCCTACAGTAACCACAACTTTGGTCGCGTTTCCAATCGCTTTTGCGATTGATTCAGCGTCTTGGAAAGGGGATTGAACTGCGTTTAGCCTCTTGACTTCCTCCTTTGATAAAATCTGTCGAAAAGTTGAGCCGTCAAACAATGAATCAAAACGCTAAACGTCACCGGAGTTACATGCCAAATTAAAGCAAAATCTAAAACCAAACCGTGCTTTTTATATCGCTAATTAAATCAAAGGTGTAATTTTCATCGCTGTCTTAAAATCTGAAGTGCGGTTGCGACCAAAAATCAAGATAATCATTATCACGTTTAGATTTACGAATCGTGGGACTTAAAAAAAAACAAAAAAAGCGGACCTTGTAAGTAGCCGCAACACGAGCAAGGTCTTGGGCGGCTCCAAGGTCAGGAACACCTGCTCGAACGCTAAATCCTCGTTGTAAGAGCGTTTGAGCTATGCGTATACCAGCTTGTCCCGTAGCACCGGCCACGAAAACCGTACCAGGATCTTTCTTTCTGTTATTACCAAACACTAAAGCGGTCGAAGGGTTTGTCACCACCGGCATGAGTGACTTCATGTCCGGTAGCTTACCGAAATTGAACCGGAATGGTTTCGAATCTGACGATTTCTCCGTTTGTTTCGCCTCCGAGTCATCATCGCCCTTCGTTTTCCCGAATTGAAACGCCGTTTGCTTAGCCCACACGGTTAACCTCGGTTTTCTCCGGTTAAACCTGACACCCTGCGGTGGTGCGGTGGTTAACAGGAATGAAGTTGAACTGGAAGCCATTAGAGGAGACCAACCGTTTTCTTGTACATCAAGTAAACAGTGTGGGTGCCATTCGTTGAAGATGAGACTAACCGTTTTCTGGAAGCCATTAGAGGAGACTTTCGTTGTTTGTGTTGTTTTCTACAGATGATGTTTTTGTTATCCGAAATGGATTCGTAGCCAATAGGATAATGCCGCGTTATCAACATATCTTTGATGTGGCTAGTACTGAATTTTTCGCCACAGAATCTTGATAGTGCGGGGCCTAGACATAATATGACATTCAACTTTGCCACAACATTTTCACGTAATTTCACATTTCATCCCAAAGTTTTTGATTAATCTAGCGAGGCCCATATATATCTATCTTAACATTCTAACATTTTTAAGTACATTTTTACGTACTGTTCGTTTTGAAGTATATATATATATCTTAACATTTTTGAAGTACATTTTTATGTCATCTTTTTTTATTTTTGTATCCAAACAAGTATCAACTAAATTCTCTACAATCTTTACAACCAAACACAATCATTTCCTTATTTGATAATATTAATTTCAATTTTCCTAAAATCTATATACCTAATTTAAAGCAATATGTTAGATTAAAATATAATTCTCCTTTCACTTTTATCCAATCATATATTTAATTATTTGAATTACTATTTAATACATAAATTTAATTAAATTTTAGATTTTTTTTCCAGCATATGATGTGATTTAAATTTTTATAACCAGATATATATTTAAAAAATTGTTTTAGAACTTTTATAACAAAACAAATATATCCGGATATAAATTATTTTACATTTGAGTTATTTTCATATATAATGAATATTTACACTTAATCCTTATATTAGTTGAAAAGAGAAACCATATTGAAGATATGGTATAATATTCGGGTTATAACAAAAGCCAATAAAATCCATATTAATTACCAACTTACAAGCATATTTGTTAACATGGATATACACACAAATACACATTCATAACGATTTCAATCACAAATTCTGGTTTTGGTAAGATGTTTTTAAATAAAGAAAAGAATTAAGTGGTTTTAATACTAAACATTAATCATGAAATCATAATTCAGTAAAGATTTCCCCCATTTCTTAGCTAAAGATCGAGAAGATATAGGAAACTTAAAATTTGTTACACTAACATTCCTTATCTAAATATGTTATGCTTGCTCACCAATTTTCTCTCGATTTGCAATCATATCTAACTGGCATCATCAAAGATCTCTATAAAAAGCCTGTCGGTAGAAGGTAAAAAAATCATATGAGCAAACACAATTTACTTATAGCAATCCATAATAAACTTTAAGATTTCAATGACTGCCTCATTTGCTTACCTAAGGGATTGGTGTTAGCGCAAGTGATTGGTGTTAGCCGATGAAAAAGCAGATCTCTGTCAACACTTTATTTCTGTTTTCCCATGTATACATATATTATATATATACATATCATTACATGTTATGTATCAGTTAACTACTAATAACACTTCTTGCTTTCTTAAAAACTTAGGGGTTTTTAGGTTTTTTTAATTATTTATTCTCAACAAAGAGGCAAGATTGGAACACCAACAACTAATGTGGTATTTAAACATGTCTTTCAGAATCTGGAGAATAAAGATGTTTAATAAACATATACATATTTCTACTTAAAACTTATCTTTCTCTTAGTTCGTTGAGTTTGTACAGAAAAGTATAAATAAAAGAATGTTAGACGATTTTTTAATTAACTTTGTCTTTGTCAACCAAACTTACTCTTATTTAACTCTTTCATCCATTTTATGTTAATAATAAAGTTAGATTATTGAATTTTTACAAAAACTAATAACATAATTTACTTTATGTTCTAAAATGGGAATTTTGCACCCACACCCACTTTCTCCAAAGGTATTAACACTCACACCCACTTTCTCCAAAACTATTAACACTCACACCCACTTTCTACTACTCATATACTTTTCTCAAGTTTAATTACATATTACCCCTCACTCCTTCTAACCCCTTCTATTTTTTTCTCTCTCTCTCTCTATCTCTCTCTATCTCTCTCTCTCACAATTATTCAACCAAAAAATACATCTTCTTCTTTCTTGTTTTGCTTTTGCTCATCCATTGAAAGAGAAAAGCTTATTTATGTTTCTCTCTCTTTCTCTCTCACATTCCTTTTCTAAAGTTTTCAAAAACCATTCCAACAATGGTGGAAATCTAGAGAAGGTGAAATCTTTAAATCTTTTTCCTTATCACTTTAGATTATATGAAATTCGATATGGGTTTTCTTGGTTTTATTGTGATTTTGTGATTTTACTGATTAATTGTGGTCTTGTGAACTTTTTAATATTGAATTTGTTTTAGTTCGATCTAGGAAAAAGTTTGAGTTTTGTTGTGTGAGTATTATTCATTACTTATATTGTATCCACAAATAGTTACCCATTTAGATAAGTTTGAGAAATAATGTATCCACGAATATTGTATCCACAAATAGTTATCCATGTGGACAAATATCGTATCCACAAATTGCACTATAACCCCATATGTTTCCATATGGACATGTTGTCATAGTCACCTGAATTGATGTGTATTACTTCTATTCTGTATCAATAAACACAAGTAACTATCTATTAAAAATACTGCAATTGACTATCCACTTATCATTGGACAAATGTTCAACGACAAATGGATACTTTATAATCTAAAAATTCATCAAAAATATAGCAATATGTATCTCAAAAGGTAGAAAATATATAATCATAATATATTGTATATAAATAAATAGATAAAATATATAATCATAATATATTGTATATAAATAAATAGATAATTTGTTTTATGATAACTATTTAAAGTGTTAATAACAAAAAAGAGAAATTAAGGAGAGAAAGAGGAGAGGGGCAAAATTGTCCAACTAACAATGACACCTAAGCAGCAAACTTAAGAAAGTATAGCAAGTTTGTAAAGTGGGTGTGAGTGCAACAAGTTGAACCCAAAGTGGGTGTGGGTGTGGGTGCAATAAACCCTTATAAAATTATTCTTCAAGATTTTGTTTCTTATAATTTTATTGTATTCTACTTTATGTTATAAATCTAAATATTCTACATATCATCCCGGTGAGATAATGGGACGGATTTGGATCAACATTCATATAATTTTAAATAATTTAATTTGGCACTACAACATGGGTAAATAATTTTGTGTGGTGAGATCTTACTCTTTTTATAAGTAAGACTCACATACATTTAATTAAATATACTGTTAATTATTACAAAACACCAATATATATACAATAACAATGTAATATTTATATTAAAACTCAATCTACTTCTAACAAAATTATAAAAATTAGATATAATAATAAAATGAAAAACATAAAAATTGTCCCGTGGTGTACCACGGGGTAAATCCTATTATATATATATATATATATATTTATAACTAGCCCTGGGCATAATATCCGGTACCGAAGAACCGTACCGGAACCGAACCGATAAAAGCGGTATTGGGTAGGGTTCAGGTTAAGCAGAATTACCGAATGGGCTAAGAGGCTTTGGTAAAATGGACTTCGGTTCGGGTTCGGTTTATAACTTAAGTATAATGGGCCACTGTTTTAGATCCGTTTAACATAAAAGCCTAATAAGATCCGTTTAACATAAAAGCCTAATACGACAGCTAACCCTAAAGCCTAAGTCACCACCTTACTCTATTGCCCAGACAGCACCGCGCAGCTATCTCTTATGTTCCCAATACAGAACCGTTCATGGAAGCTTGCTTTTCGTTTCGTCTTCTACACATGATGTAAGAAGGGGACCTGAATTACCGGCTGTAGCAGTGGCTGAAGTACTACGTGACAAACTTCTTGATGTACAACCTGACGAACTTCCCGATAGACTGCCTGAAGTACTTTTTGGAGAGAACCAGCTCGTACCAGTTAAGGAGAACTATGATATCCTTCAGATATGTGCAAGAATCAGAAACAAGCATCCTTTGAAGCTGACCACTGGAACTAGAATTGATGCGGACATTCAACGAGCCGGAAGATCATATCGTTGGAATGGGACCGTTGCACTCTTTTTCCCTTATCTAGGGTTTTTCCCAATGAGTTTACCTAAAAAAGGTTTTTAATGAGGCAACCTCCTTCCACATATCTTCCTACATATATTTTAAGGAAGAAGATCAAAGAAAGCCACCCTTGTTTCGAGCTAGTTCAAGACATGGTTCATGGAACCTTTCCACAAGTCAATTACCACTCAAATTGGATCTTTCCATAAGTTGCTCAAACCAAAGCATCCCTTGGCGTCCTGGAGAGCTTCTATATCATTTGGAGACTTCACCACACATCTTAGGATGCACCCCGCCTCACTTGATTAGGCGGATCAAGTTAACGTGCAACTTTCCTTATTTGGATCTCTTTGTCTTTATGACACAACGGATTTTTCCTTATTCAGTTTTGCGCCTTTGTGAGACTCTTAATACCATCCAGAAGCTTCCTAGAATGTATCTAGACGTCCCAAGAAACCACAACTTCGGCCCCAAGTTATCAAGACTCAAAGTGCATCACAACTTTCCCAATTTGGCCGATATTCTCATTCAATTCCCAAATACCATAATTATCATTAATTGTTGAGATTTCTTTCTTTATTTCAACATATAGATGTTGTATTTGAGCCTCTATATAAGCTCTATCACGTTTTACTTTTCAATACACGTTTTTTTTATTAAAGAAATTTCAGTTTGCTTCAACACTTTGTGTTTTGAAACAAATCATTGTTCTTGCGAGTTCTAAGTAGTTTGTGGAATCAAACAACTTAGGTTTCGTGTAGAGTTTCTGATCCTTGCGAGGAATAGCCCTTGGATCATATTCTCTAGCCCTCAGTGTTGTAGATTCAACATCAAACCGGTTACTCTCCATCAGATCGCTTCCGCCCAAGCTTCTAAGTCTTTTAGTCCGTGATTCTTGTCTTGGTGGATTCCGAGGCTTGTATCAACACGAGATGGAGCATGCTTTGTCTATCTACAATCATTCAAGTAAATTTTTCGATTCGTTTTCTCATTGTACCTTTCCTCCATTTCGAGAACAGAACCGTTATATAAACCCCTAATCCCCCAAGGAAGAACCATAAGTTTCAACCCTCCATCATCTCCTCCTTCACTACTCTCTGCAATTAAATCAGATGTTCGTCTCTAGTCTTCCTAAATCATGTAATTCTATTATGTCTTAGGATGTTCTTAATAGCTTTTAGTTGACAATTGATAGTTGGTTTTGGTTACAGTAACTTATATTGATGAATTGATAGTGTAATACGATCGTAGCTGTGTCTTATTTGCTTACAGTAACTTATTTGCTTGCTTGATCGTAGTTGTGTCTATCTTAATTTTAGAACTGTCTTTGTGAACAATATTATGATCTTATTTGTGTTATGTTAAGGTCATTTTAAGTCTTCTTCTATTTAATATGATCTTAGTTGTGTTATGATTTTTGATGATCTTATATATGTTCTTCTCTTAGTTACTAATTTGTTTCTTTTATGTGTGTGTTCAGATGGGTTCTTCATGTTTTCCAGTTGAAAACGATTTCGGTGAAGAGATGAATCATGAAGAAGAGCAAGACACTGACAGTACTGGACAACAAGCTGCTGCAACTACAGAAGTTCTTGGAACTCCTGATTCTGCTGGAAAGAGGAAGGCCTCAAATGCAGCTAATGAAAAGCCAGCTAAGGAGCTCAAAGTCATCCTTCCGAGATCTCCTGTTTGGGACCACTTCACAAGGAATAAAGAAGATAGAAACAAGTGTATCTGTCACTACTACAAGAAGGAATATTGCTGCAAGTCTAAGTTAGGAACTTCTAATTTGACAAAGCATATGGCAACCTGCAAACAGTACCAAGCCTATAAGGAAAACAAGTCTCAGCAAGTGATCAAAGGCAATGGAACAGTGCCAGCTGGAAAGATAAGTGAGCCAATGTTCAGAGAGGCAACAAATGATATGCTCGTGTTAGGGGAGTTGCCACTGTCTTTTGTGGACAGTGTTGCCTGGAGACACTTCTCCTCTCGTGCCAACCTTTACCGGCCTCATTCAAGGAGAACATCAAGTAGAGACATAGTGCAGATGTATGTGAAGATGAAAGCTTTGCTAAAGAACTGGATTAATTCAAACAAGCAAAGGGTGTCTCTAACTACAGACATATGGGTTGCTCCAAATACAAGTTTGTTTGCTCTTTCTTTCTTATTTCATTGATTGATTCTTTAATTACATTCTCATATCTCATTATTATTTGATATATGTAAAACAGGTGCAAGCTACATGGTGATCACATCTCACTTCAATGATGCATTTTGGCTGCTGAAGAAACTGATCACAAAGCATCAACTTTTGCAACTACTCTTCTAGATTGTCTGGCTGAATGGGGGATTCAGAAGGTGTTTTGTGTCGCTGTCGACAATGCAACAACCAACACTTTGGCTCTAAAGAGGTTTCAAAGAGAGTTCAGCTTGGTTAGCAATGACGCATTTTTCTTGGATGGAGACTACATGCATGTCAGATGCAGTGCTCACATCATAAACTTGATTGTGAGAGATGGATTCCAGGAGTTAGGAAAGAATGTGGAGGCTATACGCAATGGTGTATCATATGTTAGGTCATCTCATGTTAGGCAGAAGTCATTTGAGCTGAGGGTTGATTCAGGGAAGCTGAAAAGAGGAAGTCTCACCTTGGATGTGAAGACCAGATGGAATTCAACATATACGATGTTGACAAATGCCCTAAAGTACAGAGTTGCTTTTGACAAGATGCTTCTAGAAGATAGGTTGTACCACGACTACTTCCTGGAATTAGACAATGGGAACAGACGTGTTGGACCTCCTGAATCAACTGACTGGAATGCAATTGAAAGGTAATCTACTGGACCTATCTTTATACTAACTTGTTTATTGCACTAAACCAATGTTTACACTTATTTACACTCTCATCTTTCTGTCGTAGGTTGGTGAAGTTTCTGGTGATTTTCTACAACTCCACTTTGGTTGTCTCTGCTTCCACCAACTTGAATGCGCATAAGTGTTATGGTGAGATTGTTACAATAGAGAGGAACCTCTCATTTCTGAGTAATAGCAGAGATGATGAATTGAACAACAAGGCTGATGAAATGTTGAAGAAGTTTGTGAAGTATTGGGATGGAATGAAGAATATCAACAAGATGCTGATCATTGCAACTATGTTCGATCCAACAAATAAGATGAAGTTTGCGAAGATGTGTTTTGAGAAGCTGTATGGTGAAGATACTGTCGACTCCAAGGCTATGTGTGATTCAGTTTTCTATGTCCTCGACTTGATGTAATGCTGCTTTTTACAGCCATACATATGGTGCATCTTCTCAGACTACCAAGGCAAAACAACATCAATCAATTGTGATTCCTGAGAAGATGGATTTGGTTGATGATTCGGGTTATGAGAGAATGGATATGGCTTATAAAGAGATGGTTGCTGACAACGCAGATGAAGAAGTAAGGCGTGAGTTAGAGATTTATCTCACAGATCCTGTTGAGAATCCAAAGCTTATTATGGGTGCAGAATTTGATGTGCTGTCTTGGTGGAGAGTGAATTCTTTCAAGTATCTTGTCTTGGCTGAGATGGCTAAAGATGTACTTGCTATGCAAGTTTCATCTGTTGCATCAGAGAGTGCTTTTAGCACTAGTGGTCGGATTTTAGACCCTCATAGGTCCTGTCTGACTCATTACATG
>NC_025690.1:11253400-11271436 GCF_000633955.1 Camelina sativa | reverse complement strand
AAGTCATTTGAGCTGAGGGTTGATTCAGGGAAGCTGAAAAGAGGAAGTCTCACCTTGGATGTGAAGACCAGATGGAATTCAACATATACGATGTTGACAAATGCCCTAAAGTACAGAGTTGCTTTTGACAAGATGCTTCTAGAAGATAGGTTGTACCACAACTACTTCCTGGAATTAGACAATGGGAACAGACGTGTTGGACCTCCTGAATCAACTGACTGGAATGCAATTGAAAGGTAATCTACTGGACCTATCTTTATACTAACTTGTTTATTGCACTAAACCAATGTTTACACTTATTTACACTCTCATCTTTCTGTCGTAGGTTGGTGAAGTTTCTGGTGATTTTCTACAACTCCACTTTGGTTGTCTCTGCTTCCACCAACTTGAATGCGCATAAGTGTTATGGTGAGATTGTTACAATAGAGAGGAACCTCTCATTTCTGAGTAATAGCAGAGATGATGAGTTGAACAACAAGGCTGATGAAATGTTGAAGAAGTTTGTGAAGTATTGGGATGGAATGAAGAATATCAACAAGATGCTGATCATTGCAACTATGTTCGATCCAACAAATAAGATGAAGTTTGCGAAGATGTGTTTTGAGAAGCTGTATGGTGAAGATACTGTCGACTCCAAGGCTATGTGTGATTCAGTTTTCTATGTCCTCGACTTGATGTATAAGGAGTATGCTGATTTTTACAGCCATACAAATGGTGCATCTTCTCAGACTACCAAGGCGAAACAACATCAATCAATTGTGATTCCTGAGAAGATGGATTTGGTTGATGATTCGGGTTATGAGAGAATGGATATGGCTTATAAAGAGATGGTTGCTGACAACGCAGATGAAGAAGTAAGGCGTGAGTTAGAGATTTATCTCACAGATCCTGTTGAGAATCCAAAGCTTATTATGGGTGCAGAATTTGATGTGCTGTCTTGGTGGAGAGTGAATTCTTTCAAGTATCCTGTCTTGGCTGAGATGGCTAAAGATGTACTTGCTATGCAAGTTTCATCTGTTGCATCAGAGAGTGCTTTTAGCACTAGTGGTCGGATTTTAGACCCTCATAGGTCATGTCTGACTCATTACATGATTACTGAGCAATGGATGAGGCAAGATATCAAGAGTGATGCTGACCCTACAGCGATCACAAGTGCTCAACTGCTCTCAGAGTTTGAAATGTTTGATCATCTTGAGAATGGTAATCTTTAACAAATTTTGATATTCGTAAATGATAATACTTTGTTCTATAATTCTGTTTCTAACTTAATTTTAAAACTGTTTGCAGAGTTTGGTATTGGAGATGAAAATAATCTTGAGGCTTAGCTTATGTGGTCTTCTTATGTAGTGTTTTTTAAGGCATTGATTGCGGCAATAGTAAAGGTATATTGAAACTTTGCTGAATCATTCAAGTTAAACAATAGATGTCCTATGGTTTTTAATCGAAAGATATAGACTCATTCAATCTTCATTTGTTTCACAGGGACATGTAGCAGCACTGCAGCAGGGACCTTTTTGTTAGTGTGGATGCTTCTTCATTGTTCCCAATTTTCATCGGCTATTTGAATTTGTTCTATTTTTTGTTTTCAGTTGGTTGTGACTTGTGAGTTTATTGAACTTAATGTTATGGTATTTGGTTGTGTTATGATGAAACTTAATGTTATGGTTTTAATTTATTAATTAATCTTTATGGTTTTAATTTATGGTTTAATCGGTTATTTTGGTTATTTACATGAGTATTTATAATTTTATTCGGTTATCTTGGGTTTTATTCGGTTATTTTAGTACTTTGGTTACTGAAAATAACCAAACAAATTATAACCCGGAAAATTTTCGGGTTATTTCGGAATTTGTATTGGAGTAGAAAACCGCTCCGAACCCGGCCAGTTACTAACCGTACCGAACCAAATTTTTTGTAAATTACCGAATGGGATCTATAGGTCTTATACCGATTTACCCGAAACCCGATTGGGTAGAACTGAAACCCAATTGGGTACCTGATTGCCCAGGACTATTTATAACACTTGGCCACAACAAATCGGCTTTATTAGCCAAATCTACATATTCATAGAGAGCAAAACTTGATCCCTAGTGTGATGACTGCCAAGAGATGAATGACCAGTGAGTCTATCATGCAAATTATGCATTGTGTTAAAATTGTTTCTTCTACTATCAACAATGCAATACTTTATATGCACATTCATTTAATTTATACCTTACTTCAGTCCAGTGTCGCAATAAAAAGTTTAGACAGTCATATAACAAATATATGTAAATAAATAAAAATAAAACAGACTGTATTGTTTACAAAAAAATATAAAAAATACATCAAAATCAAAATGATAAAAAACACCTAAGAATTTTCATCAAGTTAATTTAATCAAAGTAAATTATTACTAAAAATTGTATATGAAAAAGTTGGTAGTTGATAAACTAAAGTTATTAGTAAATATGTACCATTTAAAAATATTAAAAAATAAACAGTTATTTTTACGAAAAGTTATGGTAAGGAGAAACAATCTTAAGAATATTAATTAAAATTGTATTACAACCATCTAAACGAGTAGTTGTATGAAAAAACAATAGCGAAAATAAAAATTACTAGATATTCACCCGCGATACACTGACTAATTTTTAATTTAAAATGTAAAATGTAATTTTTATTATATTAAGTATATATGTAGGTAATGTTTTGTAAATTTTCAGTGAACAATATGTTGCATCAATATATTATGTAGTGTATAAGTAGTGTGTTTTAGGTGTAGTGTGTTGTAGTAAAGTTAGGATGTCATAGTGTTAATTAAATTATATGTAGTATTAAATGTACAGTTTTTTGTATGTGTCTATTTGGTTTGCAATGTATAAATAATAGTATTTGAAATTATTTTGAAACCCAAAAGATGCATTAGTAATAGAAAAGTCTAATATCTCGTTTTGTTTCATTTCTGCTAGTTTGTTTGAAATTATTCTTACCACTGAATCTGACAAAACCAAC
Source organism: Camelina sativa (assembly GCF_000633955.1). NCBI lineage: Eukaryota > Viridiplantae > Streptophyta > Magnoliopsida > Brassicales > Brassicaceae > Camelina > Camelina sativa. Next base: position 11,268,442 of record NC_025690.1, on the reverse strand, counting down.
TTAAGCGTTTCACCAGTGTTTTGAGTATACTGACGCCATGCATAGATGACCTTCACTTGGACACTCTATGCGGTTTTGTAGGGTCGAACATCTTTCAAGAAAGCAAAAGTAACAGCCATAGGGAATTAAAACAAAGACTGTTTAAGGTTTATTGTGTTGTTGTAAAGCTGTGATTGGTTATGCATAATCAGGTTTTAGATTTTAAATATTTATAGGCTGACGATTAGGTCGACCCAACACCTCCAAATAATATGAACAAGCGAGTAATTAAGGAGATAATAACTTTGATTTGCTTTTTGCGGAATAATTATGGAATAGGATATATTTTGTGATTCAATTTTGTTTCCTTTAATTGATTTTGAAGATAAATTATTGGAGGGAAATATTTGGGAATCAAGAAGTTACATCGCAAATCTCGGCTGTAATCATTGTCCAAAGTAGCCAAAAATTTTAGCCTTGTAGTAGGCTTGGGCCTTCGTAAGAGAGAATAATCTAATCAAACCATATTTATAAATTAAAATCAAAAATATTTAATGACAATGACATGCTTGTAAAGCTATGTTGTTTTGTTGGATGAAAGGTATTCTGTTTCATATTACAATATTGGCCAGGCTGGATTGTGGAGAATTTCTATCCATGAAGATCAAGGCATATCAAAGGCACTTCAAACGTTTGGATGAATCAAAATAAAGTTAATTATACGAGGTAAAGTGAGCCGTAAAAAAGCAAGCAATGGAAAAATGGTAGATCAATACTCTATAGTATAAAATTTATAAAATTTAAACGTTTTATTTACGAAATCATTCACAAACCAAAAAATTGAGGCAAGTTAGTTCAAGAGTGATGGAGAGATAATGTTTAGTATGTTTAGTATTTAGAGTTTAGGGTTTAGAATTTAGTTATTTTGTATATAGATAAGAATATTACCGAAAATGGATTACAAGAGAGGGTATTTCTTTTAAAATTATTCGTTGTTAAGTATTACTTTTAGATGATGAAAGTAAAATTATATTAAAATATTATAGTTAAACCGTAATATGAAAATTAATTTTCAAGACATATATTAACAATTGCATTTACAGTTTATATACAATTGAACAGAAACTTCGTTCTTTATTTCAAATTAATAATGCATACATAACCCACAGATCGCGTGAGCTACTTTCTAATATATATTCAATGCTTCGGAAGATCCTAATTAAAATTATATTAAAATATTATAGTTAAACTGTAATATGAAAATTAATTTTCAAGACACATATTAACAATTACATGTACAATTCATATACAACTGAATAGAAACTTCCTTCTTTACTTCAAATTAATAATGCATACATAACTCACAAATCGCGTGGGCTATTTTATATATATATATATATATATATATATTTAACGCTTCACAAGATCCTTATGACAGTTATCGAGAAGGTGAATCGCATGATCTCTTAGCTCTCGACGATTAAGGAACATACACATACATTTTTTCTCGAACAAATACGGAACTGACAACATTGTCTATGCATACTATATTGGCTAGTATTCATAACCTTTTGCATCTTCAAAGGTCTCTGTCACAACTACCCACAAAAGCAACTTTGACCGGGTTTATAAATGATGTCAAAAGTACGACGAAGGCGAAGGCGATGGACATCAATGTAATGATCTTCATGTCTGATATAATAAAAGATGGTGGAAAGTCCCAATCAAAACAAGAACTATTGAATTTGATAAATTCGAGTTTTGCTGTGGACTTCCAACTCAAAACCAATTGGCAATTAGTGGATTGACCCTAATTCTTTATATATTAATGATAGTCTCTTCAAACTTCTGATGTGGGACTTAGATTATATCCCAAAAATCTTCCCTTCACCAAGGACCACATGTGGGATATTAACACGTCTCCTCGAGATGATAACTCCATCTCGAACTGATCTCACTTGGACCGATAATAAACACTTTTTTGGGCCTCTTACTTGGGTTAACAAGAGGTATGTTCGTATCCACTTTTCTATGTCCACCAGAACTTGAACCTTATGCTATGCTACCATGATAGATTGATGAGAGTAAGAACACACAATGTGTTAAAAGGAAGAATATTGTATTAGACTCTCATAATCATATAATGTTACAACTTATGTTCTCTTATATACACAAAGTATTTCCTAAATTAAGATAATGTAAATGTAAATAATATATTTAGATAAATGTAAATATTCCAACTATATCTTCTAGATTTTTTTCAATCTTCATAATTTACTTATTCTTGGCTTTGTCATCTCGAAGTTGATTTCCGGTTCTCCATATCCCAATAGAATTGTTCTATGTTGTTTGTTATTGTATTTTACGTGTTGAAATAGAAAATCGGAAACTGTGATTCCTACAACGTTGGAATTATGAAAGGTGGAAATTGATTCCTATAGACAAGGGAGGACGATAATTATAATTTTCTTTAGAAAGTAAAACAGTGGATTTGCTGAAAAGAAAACCAATTCAATAGTCTTTATTTTTTTGAATCTAATGTTAAATTATATTCAAAGAAAAATAGCGTTTTTACATCTAATGCATCAGTTGTTTGAACAAAATTTAAGAGTTTAAATTAGCTTAAGATAGAAACCAATCTCAGATTCTAGTGTGAAACCAAGCCTGAAGTCCATTGTCGGACCTCATGTCCCCTTGTCGTTGAATAGCCAAAAATTTGATCTCGAACTTGGCGGTAAATCCACTTGATTAACTGCGCTGGGGTATTCGGGTGCTGACCATGCCGTCTTCCATTCCTTTGAAAAGTGTAGCAAGTGAAAAACCTGCCCAAACGAGCCAGGTGATTGTCGGCTAAGAATGTGAGGAGCTGGTGCCAATCGGTTGTGTAACATGAGCGAAACACTCCCTTAGCCGTTCCACACTTCTAAAGAAAACCTACAGGCAAAGAACATATGAGATCTGGTATCAAGACTTTGTTGACAAAGCACACAGGTCCCCGTAGCCCCAATATTCCACCGCATCATTCGATCCCCTGTTGCCAATTTATCATGAACTGCTAACCAGGTACAAAACGTATACCTCCGAGTGGCATGCAGAAACCAAATCGCTTGGTACCAGGACACCTCTGCAGAAGTGCGACGAATATGATTCCAAGTGTCTGCCGTAGAAAACTCCAACTTGTAATTATCTGCCCTACCTTTCCATAGAAACAAATCAGCCTCGTCTGTTCTACAATGGTACTACGAGCGTAATACAGCCTCGATGGAGAGGAGGTGTGGGAGACGAGGTCGCCTCCTACGCCTAGCAGACCATGCCTCCGCCACTGTCATTGTGAGCCCAATCCCCAAATCTGTAGCTCCCCTAACTCCTGCCACATCGACTAAACGACTTAAAGACGACCAAGTATCAAACCAAAACGAGGCCAGCTTCCCATTTCCCACCTCCACCTTACACAGGGTTGAAGCCACTACTCTATACTTCAGGATCTTCCTCCAAATCCAATAGCCCACTCATGTGTTCTCTTTAACCGACCATAACGACCTCCCCTTTAACAAATAACGATCCACCCATTGTACCCCAAGGAATTTCCATGGGAGAGTATCCTCCAAACTAACTTAAGACAACACACATCATTCACCTCCTTCAAACTACGAAGAACAAGCCCTCCCTCCCACCGTGGCTTGCACACAACATCCCACTGCAACTTAGTTTTTTTAGGATTTTAATCAGTTTCGGACCACAAAAATGCAGAGCAAAGTTTTTCCACTTCTCTAAGACAAGCTCAAGGTAGTCGAAAAGCACTGAACCAGAAGTTGCAAACACTCCATAAAACCGAACTGAACAAATTAAAACGAGCTGCAAATGAGAGGTATCGAGATGTCCAAGAGCCAATCCGCTTGCGAATCTGTTCAAGGAGAGGGGTGTAATCAGCAGTAGTAAAACCTTTAGTCAGCAGAGGCAGACCCAAATATTGAACAGGCAGCTCTCCCACCACAAAAGCGAACTGATTCTCTATCAATTGATGGTCCACAACAGACACGCCTGCAAGATATACTGTCGATTTCTCCATGCTTATCTTGAGACCCAAAATCTTGGCAAACTGATCAAAAATGGACACAATACCCTCAATGGAGCGGGGTTTCCCATCAGATAGTACCATTAGGTCATCAGCAAAGCTTAAGTGGGTCAGGTTAAGAGCTTGACACCGCGGATGGTAACCAAAATGGCTGCACCAGCGGCGGAGTCTAACAGTTTTGATAGAACATCCATACAAATAACAATCAAATAGGGAGAAAGAGAACACCCTTGCCATAGTCCCCGGGCACTTTGAAAATACTCCGTTAGCTCACCATCCACTTGAACAGAGAAAGATGCAATTGTTATACATAGTTTAATCCAATAGATAAACTCTGGTGGGAACTGTAAAGCTGAGAGGAGATTCAAGAGGAAAGACCATTGAACTGAATCAAAAGCCTTGGAAATATCAATCTTTATCGCACAACGCTCCGATATTGTCTCTTTGTGATAGTGTTTAACCAATTCTATTGCTAGCAACACATTTTCGATTAACAATCGGTCTTTCACAAAGGCCGATTGATTTCCTGCAATGAAACTAGGCAACACCACCTTTAACCGATTTGTAAGGATTTTTGAAATAACCTTATAGAGAACATTACAACAAGAAATATGTATATAATCTCTCATCTCCATCGTCTCCAATTTTTTTGGTATAAGAGCTAATATAGTAGAATTGATTCCTTTTGACAAAAAACCTTTGACCAATGGCTTCAAACATTTCAATTTTTTTGTGGAAACGAAACAGTGTCGATGTAGATAAAAAAGAGACCGAGTGGTCTTCCAGTAAGAATCAATCAACGGCCAAAACTCATCCATTAGGAAGCTTAGAGAAGCGTAGGCCGTTCAAATTGTAAATGTCCTCAGTAGTCCTTTTGGTTATCAAGTTATTGGCAATAATGCAAAATGCAGGTGTCTCCTTAAGCAATTTTGAATTCAAAAAAAAAAAACACACACACTTATAAGTTATAATCATACACGTATTTTATATTAAATTACTTATTGAATCTGAAAAACAAAATTAGAATTCTATATATAGAAATCTAGTGTTATTCAATTTTAAAAAAAATAGATTCTTTTAATTCTATTGTTATTCAAGTTATTGGTTTTAGAGTTCTGTTAAATGCAAGAATTTTTCAATATTAAGATGGTTCTAATAACAATATGGTTTGATTATAATTTAACAGAAAACAAAGACAAAAACGTGAAGAAACAATTCTCACATTTTGTGGTGTGATTTGGATAAAATTTATCAAATGCTTAATTTCAGTCACTGAACAATTCCTACTAAAGTACTATGATCCTCACTTGTAAGAATGATCTAATCAAAAAAATTAGGAGATATGGATAAATACTATTAGGAAGTTTATTGGTTCATGTATTTTTATTGTTTTAAAATATAAAACAGATGATTTGTTATTGGATATTTAATTTTAAACTATTTGTTGAAATCATGTATTATTCACTCAATAACTTATTGTTAATGGATTTGAAAGTGAAAAATAGAATGAGTCAAATCCGTGAGTAAACCATGTTATTTAAAATCCATCTGATTTAAATATCATAAGTATTTTTAAAAGAGAACAACTAATTGCTTAAGCGAGATGATTTACAACAATACTTCCCCTACTGTGGATGCAATGGAGAGGAATAGAGCTTCTTAAAGCTATATTTTGAGAATCTGCTATCGAAAATTACATAACAATCAACTCACTACTTTGTGACATGATTGTAACCCTTTTGTTAAAAAATTTCATAGCATTATAACATTACAACAAGCGTGGCCGGACCATAGGTACGTATTTGATCTATCAATGTGTATACATAGTGGACAGATGTAAAGTTGGAAAAACTGTAAAAAATGTTGCGAAAACTATTTACCGTTCTTCCAATGATGTTGTTTCTTGGTTTGTGCGCATTTTTGTAGGCTTTTGAGAGAAGTGGACTGATCTGTTCTTTCCGGGCACTAGACGAAGTGGTGCTACGCAAGAACTTCATTGTACGGTGTTGGAATACTGATCCCGGGTGTGTCTGGAGGCATCTCAGGCAAAACATCATTTCCTTCAAGATAGTTTACCACTTGGGACATACTAGGCCTGTCCTCTGGATTGTATTGTGCACAGAGTAGTCCAAGCTTCAGTACCAACTCTATCTCCTTGCAGACGTAATCTCCTTCCAATCTAGCATCGCGGGCACCAGCTAAGTTCCCTCTTTTCCAGCATTGACACACCCAGCTGATTAGGTTAAACTCTTCAGGCTTCCCGGGATACTCTATGAACATTCTTCCACACGCAAACTCAAGTAGTAATGCTCCGAATGAATAAACATCTGCTTTGGTTGTTGGCATTCCTGTTATGATTAGCTCTGGTGCCACATACCCTACGCTTCCAAGCATTGGATTCCTGTTTGTGCCGAACCTAGCTAGACCGAAATCTAGCCGCCCGTTTAAATCCTCATCCAAGAGTACATTTGCGGCTTTAACATCTCGGTGGAGAACAATCTGTTCGTGCAAATAGACAAGTGCTGAAGCCACTCCTTTGATGATGTGAAGCCTTTGGGACCAACTAAGGTTAGGCCTTTCGTCGTTAAATAAGAATTCGTCGAGGTTTCCATAAGGCATATAATCATAGACCAAGAGTAATTCACCTTTTCTTCTGCAGTATCCTAAGAGCTGCACAAGGTTTTTGTGCCTTAACTTCCCAATACCAACAATCTGAGAAACCAGGTTCTTGGTATCTTGTTCTGCATCCAAAGAAACTTTCTTTACAGCAATATGTGCATTGGAAGAGAGCTTTCCTTTGTAGACTGTACCGTTTGCCTCTGTACCGATCAGCTCGCTCTCTTTGAACCCTTTGGTGGCTTTGTAGAGAGCTTTGTAAGAGAACCTCTGAGGGCTGTAATCTTCCTCCCATTCTTCTCGGACTTCTTCGTACTTGCTGTTCACATACATTGATCTTAATGCTGCTCCCATTCTCAAAAGATACACTTTAATATCTATTGTCAGATTACTGCAGGTTCTCAAGAAAGCTTTTAACCGATTTTGTGAATGCCATTGTTGTGTCTGTTGCAACTTTGTCAAGCCGTATCTGTTTGGTGGTTCGTGTGTTGTGGACAATGAGTTGCAGACCACTTACTTTTCAAGAGAAAGTCAACTGTGTTACCAGACCGTCCATTCTCGTTCTTTAATGGTATAATTAATCTCTTAAATTGGTAATTTAATCATACTAGTTGCGCTTAGAAGATTTCAGTATCATTGAATGCAATTTATATTGCAACAACATTGAACATGTTCATCTGTTTGATCACCTGGATATATTTAATATTCATATATATATATATATATATATATATATATATTTGTGAAGATGAAATATTTTTTTCTTATTTCAGAAGTCAACTACAGTACAAGAAGGAAGGAAACAAAAAACCAAACAAAATGTTTTTGTCTCCTCAGCACAGAGTAGTAAAAGAAAGAACAAAAAAACACAAAAAGATGTATTAGAATCTTGAATCTCTTATGTATACAACAGACTTCAGCTAATATGAATCTTGGTTTTGGTATGATAACAATATTACTAATAGGGGGAAAAGAGGACTGTATATATAGAAAAGCCTCTTTCATACATAGAGGGGTTTGTTAAATGATACAGAGGATGTTTTTTTTTTTTAGTTTGGTTGAAGTATCTTCCCGTGATTTTCTTCTTCAACAACTGCACCAGAACAACTGGATCAGTATAAAAATTTAGGTTTATAAAACTATTATATCAAATTTGTTTTCATTACTGCCTAAAATAGGAACTCACTTTCATTCGTGTTGGCTAAAAGGGGGGCTTTGTTGTCTGCTGAATTTGGAGCAGGTAAGGAGGTTGTGGCTGCACCAAAACTAGTAGCCTGAGAAGAAGCTTTACGAGGACTGATAGCTTTAGATATCACTCGAGAAAGTTCTCTATCGTCTTCGCTAGGCTCAAACTTCTGGGATATGTATTCCTTCATTGATACTCCTTTGTCCCACACCTAGTCACCACAAACACAAGATCATTGACTGATGCATTTACCCTAAAGCCTAAAGGGCACAAACACATATATAAACAAGTTATATCACCTTAGTATTGAAGCCAGTTGGCTGGTTAGTTCCAGCAGTGTTTATTTCTGAAACATCATTTATATCTTCATCTGGCTCTGTTGATTCAGGAAAAGCCATATCTTGAATCTTCTTAGTTATAGCGTTAGTTGCGTCAGAAACTTTGGCATAAGCAGGTGCTAGCTTCTCTGTCACGGTTTCTGTTACGGTCTTGCTTGGACTAATAGGTTCCTGGCTTGTGCACTCTTTCTCTGTCTTCTCAGCCATGGATCCTCCTGTTAACGTTGTTGTGTCAGAATGAACAGGTTTCTCTTGCTTGACATCAGACAAAACATTCTTCTCAGAGATCACAGGATGTTCTGTGTTGGAACCAGTACAATCTTTTTGCTCTTGTTCAGCGTCGTGTTTGGCTGGGAGAACAGACAAGACATTCGTCTCAGTGATCACAGGGTTTTCCCGGGGATGCTGCATAGCAGTCTTCTTTAACTCTTCAGGTGCCTTCTTTGATTCATACACTGAAAACAACACAAGAAGGTAGATCAGTCTAAAGCAATTTCAAAACAAAGATGGTTACGTTTGTTAATTATGAAGCTTTGCTTAATTTTGATTTACTTGGGGCTCCAAGATATTCAGGATCTTCTTCTTCTTCAACTTCTCCTCCTCCATCTTCTCTGATTTTACGGTCTTTCGACTTGTCACGTGGTGAAAGTGATGCATAACCTCCTTCTCTAACTTCATGGTCTTCGGATCTGCTAAACGGTGACATGGTCGCGTCACCATCTTCATCATGTCTCTTCTTGGTGCTGAGGCTGTGCTGCAGTTTTTTCGCTTTATCCTTCATTTTGGAGAACAAAGATTTCTTGTGGTGGGAATGTTCTCCTTCATTTTCCTTTCTTGGTGAACCAGAAGGCGACCTCTTTGAAGCTTCACCAGCTGAAAAAAAACACCAAGATTATTGCGATCAAAAATCAATTAAATCACAAACAAATTAAAACGGATCATATCTTGCAGAGAACTACTTACATTGAGAACGCTGGCTAAGTGTTGAGAGGCTGGGATTACCAGAATGATCAACATGTGTTTTTAAGCTTTCGAGCTCAGCTACCGGGTCAAGTTGACGCGACATTTGATAAAAAGGCAAATTTTTTTAACAAATTTAGTTCTTCTGTTTGGGAACTCTGATCCTTAGAGAACAGCATAGGATAAATATAAGAAAACAAAAGTTTCTGTGCATGTCCACATTAGTCTTTGTTTCTCCGAGGTTCTTGGACAGACCATAAGAAACAATGCTTAAAATAGCCACCGCCTAAGAAATTGGAGACGCCATAATAAATGGAAGCTAGAGAAAGCCATGGCCTGAGAAATTGACGTTTTGAGCTTAATTATAGGACTCACATTCATAAAAGTTTTCTCCAAAGAAAAAAAAAAAATGGAACCAGAAATTACAAAGACACTTTTTATTACTACAAGACTCAAACAAGACTGTTTCTGAACTTTATCACGACTGTCACAACTGAAACTTAAATAGCTCTAGGGTCAGTCCAAAGCATAGTCATAACTCATAACTTGTATACACTATTTTTTTTTTGTGTCCCCCTCACATAACATGCATACTGTTTACAGCTAGAGAAAACGGCACGAGGTTCTTTTGTTCATACACAAAACGGAATGTAGTCTAAATGAAAGTATCTCTTTCTTTACCTGCTTAAAACCCAAAAGTAGACTTCTTTCGCCGAAGCCAAAAAGTACACTACCTTCTTCTTCTTCGTCTCGCTAAAACCTTATCTATCCCTCTTCCTTTCTCCGCCCATGGCCGCCTTCTCCGTCAACGGGCAGCTTATCCCGGCGGCGACTAGCTCTACCAATTCTTATCCTCTCTCTTCTCGCAGGAAATTTATTTCGCCTTCCACATCTCGTCTTCCTCGCTTCTCCTCACCATCTCCTCGCGTCCCGTCGATAAAATGCAGCAGTAGCAGCTTACCTAGCCGAGATACTGAGCCTTCTTCGAAGGATTCTCTCCTTAAAAACCTAGCGAAACCTCTAGCCGTAGCCTCAGTCTCGTCCGCTGCTTCCTTGTTTCTATTCCGAATCTCGAATCTTCCGTCGGTTCTGACCGGTGGAGGTGGAGGTGGAGGTGGAGGAGGAGATGGGAATTTCGGTGGGTTTGGTGGTGGAGGCGGTGATGGAGATGGTGGATTTTGGGGGAAATTGTTTTCTCCGGCTCCGGCGGTTGCTGATGAGGAACAATCACCGGATTGGGATTCTCATGGTTTGCCGGCGAACATCGTTGTGCAATTGAACAAGCTTAGTGGTTTCAAGAAGTATAAGGTTTCTGATATTATGTTCTTTGATCGACGGAGACAAACCACGATTGGTACTGAAGACTCCTTCTTCGAGATGGTCTCGATTCGTCCCGGCGGTGTTTACACTAAAGCTCAATTGCAGAAGGAGCTTGAAACCCTAGCTACTTGTGGAATGTTCGAGAAGGTTGATTTGGAAGGGAAAACGAAACCTGACGGAACCCTAGGTGTTACCATCTCCTTTGCTGAGAGTACATGGCAATCTGCTGATAGGTTCCGATGTATCAACGTTGGGCTGATGGTGCAATCGAAGCCGATTGAGATGGACTCGGATATGACTGATAAAGAGAAGCTTGAGTATTACAGGAGCTTGGAGAAGGACTACAAGAGGAGAATCGATAGGGCGCGTCCGTGTTTGTTGCCTGCACCTGTGTATGGTGAGGTGATGCAGATGCTGAGGGACCAAGGGAAAGTGAGTGCGAGGCTTTTGCAGAGGATTAGGGACCGTGTTCAGAAATGGTACCATGACGAAGGGTATGCTTGTGCTCAAGTTGTGAATTTTGGGAATTTGAACACTAAGGAGGTTGTTTGTGAAGTTGTGGAAGGTGATATTACTCAGCTGGTGATTCAGTTTCAAGATAAGCTCGGGAATGTGGTTGAAGGGAACACTCAAGTTCCTGTGGTGCGCAGGGAATTGCCTAAGCAGGTATGTTTTACATGTTCTGCTGTGTTAGATGTGTCATTAGTTATGTTTAGGTCGTTGTTGATGTGATCAGTGATTCTGGTAGTAAAATTTGATGGTCTAGTTTGGTATAGGATTATGATGACGAAAGTGTAGTTATGTTATAGACTGATGAAGATCAGGATAATTTGACAGACTTTTAACTCGAACTTGCTATTTTAAGTATGATGGTTGCAAAAGGTTTAATCGCTACAATGAACACACATTACAAATGTTCCATATCTCATTGTTCCATGTCTGGTTGTAATATATCTCATTTCTTATGTTAGTTTTGGTGATAGTATCTATGTTTCGTTGTTTTTTGTTGACAGCTCCGCCAAGGCTATGTTTTCAACATTGAAGCTGGGAAACAAGCTCTTAGGAACATCAACTCATTAGGTTTGTTCTCTAATATTGAAGTCAATCCACGCCCAGATGAGAAAAATGAAGGGGGAATTATCGNTGAGAGTACATGGCAATCTGCTGATAGGTTCCGATGTATCAACGTTGGGCTGATGGTGCAGTCGAAGCCGATTGAGATGGACTCGGATATGACTGATAAAGAGAAGCTTGAGTATTACAGGAGCTTGGAGAAGGACTACAAGAGGAGAATCGATAGGGCGCGTCCGTGTTTGTTGCCTGCACCTGTGTATGGTGAGGTGATGCAGATGCTCAGGGATCAAGGGAAAGTGAGTGCGAGGCTTTTGCAGAGGATTAGGGACCGTGTTCAGAAATGGTACCATGACGAAGGGTATGCTTGTGCTCAAGTTGTGAATTTTGGGAATTTGAACACTAAGGAGGTTGTTTGTGAAGTTGTGGAAGGTGATATAACTCAGCTGGTGATTCAGTTTCAAGATAAGCTCGGGAATGTGGTTGAAGGGAACACTCAAGTTCCTGTGGTGCGCAGGGAATTGCCTAAGCAGGTATGTTTTACATGTTCTGCTGTGTTAGATGTGTCATTAGTTATGTTTAGGTCGTTGTTGATGTGATCAGTGATTCTGGTAGTAAAATTTGATGGTCTAGTTTGGTATAGGATTATGATGACGAAAGTGTAGTTATGTTATAGACTGATGAAGATCAGGATAATTTGACAGACTTTTAACTCGAACTTGCTATTTTAAGTATGATGGTTGCAAAAGGTTTAATCGCTACAATGAACACACATTACAAATGTTCCATATCTCATTGTTCCATGTCTGGTTGTAATATATCTCATTTCTTATGTTAGTTTTGGTGATAGTATCTATGTTTCGTTGTTTTTTGTTGACAGCTCCGCCAAGGCTATGTTTTCAACATTGAAGCTGGGAAACAAGCTCTTAGGAACATCAACTCATTAGGTTTGTTCTCTAATATTGAAGTCAATCCACGCCCAGATGAGAAAAATGAAGGGGGAATTATCGTTGAGATCAAACTGAAAGAGCTAGAGCAGAAGTCAGCTGAAGTCAGTACTGAATGGAGTATCGTTCCTGGGCGCGGAGGAGCTCCCACACTGGTATGAATCCTTCTTACTGGAACAAGTACAGATTGTCAAATTTGGATATTCCATTGAGTTTGATTGTCATCGTTTATATGCATCAGGCTTCATTCCAGCCAGGTGGGTCTGTTACTTTCGAACATCGAAACCTCCAGGGTCTTAATAGGTCTCTCATGGGTTCAGTGACCACTAGCAACTTCTTGAATCCTCAGGTACATTCTATCAGCTTACATAGTTGATACATATATGGCTCAATTATTAGATTGATACCATCTATCTATTTCTGTTGTTATGTGCTATGTACAAACCTTATGTTATTTTTTTTTCTTTCTTCAGGATGATCTTTCGTTTAAGCTTGAGTATGTGCACCCGTATCTCGATGGTGTTTACAATCCTCGTAACCGTACATTCAAGACGAGCTGCTTCAACAGCCGCAAACTTAGCCCAGTATTTACTGGAGGACCCGGTGTTGAGGAAGTGCCACCAATTTGGGTTGATCGAGCTGGTCTCAAAGCTAATATAACTGAGGTAAGCTTGCCAATACTCAGGGCCATAGTTAACAAGTTTTTTCCTAGAAACACTTAACTGAAACATACTTTCGTGCAGAACTTCACACGTCAGAGTAAGTTTACATATGGACTTGTGATGGAGGAGATAACAACCCGAGATGAAAGCAGTCACATTGCTGCAAATGGTCAGAGACTACTACCTAGCGGTGGAATCAGTGCTGATGGACCTCCAACAACTCTCAGTGGTACCGGTATCGATCGGATGGCTTTTCTACAAGCCAACATCACCCGCGACAATACCAAATTTATTAATGGGGCAGTAGTTGGAGAGAGAACTGTCTTTCAGGTTTGCTTAACCAATAATCAAATTAGATTATAATTATGAGTCATGTGTATACTCTGTAAGCTTTACAAAATGTATTTGCAAATCACAGGTTGATCAGGGACTGGGTATTGGGAGCAAATTCCCATTCTTCAACCGCCACCAGTTAACCATGACAAAATTCATTCAGCTGCTGCAAGTAGAAGAAGGCGCTGGTAAGCCACCACCACCAGTTCTAGTCCTCCACGGGCATTACGGAGGCTGCGTTGGCGACCTTCCAAGCTACGATGCTTTTGTCCTCGGTGGTCCGTACTCCGTCCGTGGCTACAATATGGGTGAGATTGGCGCTGCTAGAAACATTGCCGAGGTAATACAGCATACACATGAAACAAAAACAGTATTTTTTTATTTTTTTTTCTAAAACAGAGAAATGTGTGTTTAATTACTTTTACGGGTTGCAGGTCAGTGCTGAGATCAGAATACCTGTGAAGAATACGCATGTCTACGCCTTTGTTGAGCACGGAAATGATTTAGGAAGCTCAAAGGACGTGAAGGGAAACCCTACAGCAGTCTACAGGAGAACGGGACAGGGTTCATCCTACGGTGCAGGTGTGAAACTCGGATTGGTCCGGGCGGAGTATGCTGTAGATCACAACAACGGAACCGGTGCTCTGTTCTTCCGGTTTGGAGAGAGGTATTAAGGATAATGGAGAAGTTCATGTAATCCACACCTTAGGCTTTCCAATTTCTCTCTTAAGGATGTGCTATTTTTCTATATATATATTTTTTTTTTCTTGTGGTTTTTTGTTTCTACATCTTTTTTCAATAATTGCTTAATGTTAGTGTTTGCTGACGTTGATGAGTTGTGTTGAGAATCGGGAAAGCTTTTCTGCTTCGTAATATTCATTGTTTCGTAAAATCAGAGACACTGATTTGAGCTTTCTTATGATTCCTGAAAATGGTTCCTTCTTTGATATTTGAGTTTTCTTTTTTTTTGAGTAATGTTGCATAATAATAAACATGTTACCCACCAGACCACAACATTTCACTCGGTCCCACGTTTACTAGTGTTTATAGAAAATACGATGTCAATGTGTAGATATTTTTGACGAAAAATTTGAAACTTTCAACAACAGAATATAACGTATAGTTGACAAATGAAATTTGCTGTCACTTTCTGCATCTGAGTTCTTCTATAAAATTACCAACAGGGGATAGTGTCAAAAAACAAACAACCACAACCTGTGTCAAAAGGCTTTAAGAAAACTTGAAATTGTTGACAGTATCTAGGAAAACAAATCTTCAATCTTGTCCATATTTTGAAATCCTTCAACTCTGATTCCTTTGAGATGGTAGATGCTATCACGGGATTCGTTGTGGGAAAGATCGGCAACTATCTCATAGAAGAAGCATCGATGTTTATGGGAGTCAACGAAGATCTAGAGTACCTGAAGACGGAGTTGACCTGTATCTAAGGTTATCTCAAAGATGTTGAAGCTCGAGAAAGAGAAGATGAAGTCTCGAAAGAGTGGACAAAACTTGTGTTGGACTTAGCATACGATGTTGAAGATGTTTTGGACTC